>NC_134800.1:47876844-47884344 GCF_046742065.1 Oratosquilla oratoria
GAACGAAGACGAAAATGATTGACCTGAAGAACAAGAAGGAAACGTTTTAATCGTCTGTCACTGAGAAATGATTGGGGAAGGGATTGAGGGAATGATTGGGCTTTTGTGAGACGATTGGGTCGGGATTTTTAGAGGTTGTGGTGTGCGTGACAACATGGAATGGTGCGTAAGGTGATTGGTGATAGATGAGAGAGAAGGAAATGATGACGATGATCCCTGGAAATTGAAGTGAAAGGTATTAATCGGTCCGTGTGATTGAAAGATTGTCCGGTTAAAACGCATGACTGTAGTATTCCTTTTGCATGCACGCCCGCACGCCCGCACGCATGGGTGTCGTGTAGATTAGAACAGTGGGGGGGGGGCAAAATAGAGTTCAAGTGAACAAGGTTATCAATAAAAAGGTAGAGACCAGAGAAAAGAAGGAGAAAGATGGATCGTGTAGAGGAAATCATTCGAGACGAAAGAATATAAAACTACGCTAATATACAGTATATATACATAAATATATATATATATATATATATATATATATATATATATATATATATATATATATATATATATATATATACTGTATATATATATATATATATATATATATATATATATATATTCTATATTTATATTTGTTATATTTCATATTTGTTTCTGCATGAGGGGATGGAGGGAGTGGGTCGCCGATTAAATGAAGTGGCCTTGCTGTGGATACACTGTGTCTTGCTGCATTGCTTCTGACCCAGGGCGATGGACGGGATACGGGGATGACCCGTCATCCAGGAGGAGCCAAGATGAAAGGGAGGTGAGGGATAGTGGATGGGTGTGGAGCAGGTGGAGATGAAATAGGTAGGAGTGGAATTTACCTTTTGACTTTGGCTACCTCTCTGGTAAGGAGGAAAAATCCCTTGGTCCATATATGTATGTATGTATGATTTTTTTTTTACATAGAAATAAAAATATATAAAGGATCTTGTGTGTCACAAAAAAGATGAAATAGAAAATAGAATATATTACATAGGGATTTTGATAGTCGAATAAAGTATGAATATAATGTAAATGATAACATATACAGTATATGATCATATATATGATATAGACGTATAACATATGATACTATGATATATATAGTAATAGACATAGTAATGATAATAATGATATAAGAAAGAATAATAGGGTAATTGATATTAAAGAAAATAATAAAGTAAAAGACATAGATGCATTACTCAGTTGCTTTATTAGGACTTCAGTATCGAAATAAGAACTAATTGGGGGAACTTCTTGCAAACAAGCAGGCAAGCGATGTTGAGTTAGACATTCAAAATGGTGCAGTGGTCACTTGCACCAGACATAAATACAAGAAGTGGTGTCCGTAATCTAAGTCATGAGGTTATGAGCCGTGACGTCACCACTCTCGGCCAATCAGTTGAACCCGTTGTCATGACGTCACTACTCTCTCAGCCAATCAGGTTTTCGTGGACTGTTACCAAATCACTGTCACCAGCTAGGCCATTTTGCCAAAAGCAGACATGTTCATTTTTTTTTATCTATTGATATATATATATATATATATATATATATATATATATATATATATATGTATATATACATATATGTCAGTTTATGTTGTACATTACATATCTGCTTGTTAAGCTGCAACACAACACAGCACGGGCGAGTGAACAGAGGAGATAATCTGCCGGTCTGAGATTTGGATCTTGGCAAGTTACCATCCAAAGATATGACATATTGCATCAAGCACAGGAGATTAATATTTGGTTGTCAGAGCCAGCCTAGGAGGGCAGGAACTGGTTTAAGTCTGGTTCTGTTAACCAGGAGGTCAAGTCCTAACTCCGAATTGTCGGATGATGTGGATGTGAGCGAGGGTAAAGAGGATGAGGATGAGGGTAAGGATAATGGTTATGCGGATAGTGAGTGTTGATTATGATGGGGATGGTGATGAGGATGGTGTAAAGGATAGTGATGATAATGGTGAGGATAATGATTGTTTATATACTGTGACCGAATGAAATGACATTGGGAGAAAAGGAAGAAGAGAAAGAGGAAGGAGAGGAGTAGGACCGACGAAGAGGAGGAGGAGGAGGAGGAAAAGTAGGAGAGAGAGGAGGAGGAGGAAAAAGAGGGAGGAACAACGATAAGGAGGAGGAAGTGGAGAATAAGGAAGAGTAAGAGGATAAGGGAAGAACAACGAGAGGATGAGGAAGATTAGGAGGAAGAGAAGGAAAGAAGAACAAATGCAAAGAGGAAGAAGAGGAGGAGGAGAAAGAGACGGGAGAAGGAGAAGGAAGAGTGGGAAGAGGTGAAAGAAGAGAAGGAGGAGGAGGAGGAGGAAGAGGAGGGAAGAACAGTGAAAGGAAAGAGGAAGAGGAGGAGGAGGAAGAGAAGGAGGAAGAAGAGAAGGAAGAGGAGTGTGAGGAGTTGGGAAACGCGGAGTCATTCGGTGTATTCATTCACGTGGTAATCATATTCAGTCAACAAGGTCACGACCCAACTTTCAACCAGACTGAAGCCGGTGATTAGAGCTGGCAGGAAGTTGGAGAGAGAGAGAGAGAGAGAGAGAGAGAGAGAGAGAGAGAGAGAGAGAGAGAGAGAGAGAGAGAGGAAGATAAGCAGAGATGTGCATTGGAGAAATGCCTTTTGCTAACCGAGAGGTAAGTTGAAGGAGAGGGAGAGAGAGAGAGAGAGAGAGAGAGAGAGAGAGAGAGAGAGAGAGAGAGAGAGAGAGGAAGATAAGCAGAGATGTGCATTGGAGAAATGCCTTTTGCTAACCGAGAGGTAAGTTGAAGGAGAGGGAGAGAGAGAGAGAGAGAGAGAGGAGAGAGAGAGAGAGAGAGAGAGAGAGAGAGAGAGAGAGAGAGAGAGAAAGAGAAAGAGAGAGAAAGGAGGGAGGGATATGCCCTTGTGGAGTGCCTTCGAACAAGTGGACTGGAGTGCGAAAAGTAAAGGAAGAGAATACATAAGAATGAAGGAGACTGGAATTTATAAGGCCTACACTAGGCAATTCCATGTCCATTACCACCTATCATCCCCATCCATGAATTTATCTAACCTTCTCTTAAGACAACCAATAGTTTCTACACTTACTACATGGTTACTACATATGGACCAAAAAGGTGTCCTGTCAGCATGCTCCGCCTTTGTAATCTTACTAAGTCTATTCAATTCGTTAACCACTCTATTGATAAACTGGTTTTTGTATATTTCCTTCTTGTCCACTTTAAATCCAGTACTACGAGTTCTGCCCTGTTCCTGGAATCCTTGTATGAAGAGGAGAGGACACTAAGGATCCAGTTCTTGGAGTTCTTGTACGAAGAAAAGGAGACCTGGAGGACCCTGTTCTTGGAGCTCTTGTGCGATGAGGAAGAGACTTTGAGGACCTTATTCTTGTAGTTCTTGTGCGAAGAGGAGAAGACCATGAGAACCCTGTTTCTGGAGTTCTTGTGCGGAGAGGCGGAGACCCTGATGACCCTGTTCTTGGAGTTCTTGTACGAAGACGAGGAGACCTTGAGGACCCTGTTCTTGTAGTTCTTGTGCGAAGAGGAGAAGACATGAGAACCCTGTTTCTGGAGTTCTTGTGCGGAGAGGGGGAGACCCTGATGACCCTGTTCTTGGAGTTCTTGTACGAAGACGAGGAGACCTTGAGGACCCTGTTCTTGTAGTTCTTGTGCGAAGAGGAGAAGACCATGAGAACCCTGTTTCTGGAGTTCTTGTGCGGAGAGGGGGAGACCCTGATGACCCTGTTCTTGGAGTTCTTGTACGAAGACGAGGAGACCTTGAGGACCCTGTTCTTGAAGTTCTTGTGCGAAGAGGAGGATACCCTGAGGACCCTGTTCTTGAAGCTCTTGTATGAAGAGGAGTATACCCTGAGGACCCTGTTCTTGAAGTTCTTGTATGAAGAAATGGAAGACGCTGAGGACCCTGTTCTTGAAGTTCTTGTTCGAAGAGGAAGCGAACTTGACGGCCCTGCTCTTGGAGTTCTTGTGCAAAGACGAGGAGATCCTGAGGACTCTATTCTTGAAGTTCTTGTGCTAAGAGGAGGTGACCCTGATGACCTTGTTCTTGAAGTTCTTGAGCGAAGAGGAAATCTTGAGGACCCTGTTCTTGGAGATCTTGTGCGAAGAAGAGGAGACCCTGAGGACCCTGTTTTTGGAGTTTTTGTGCGAAGAGGAGACCTTGAGGACCCTGTTCTTGAAGTTCTTGTACGAAGAGGGAAAAACCTTGGGGAAGATGATTTATTGAATATAAAGGAGACAAAAAGGTACCGCAGTTTTTTCCCCCCGAGGTCGTTCCTCTTCTGAATAAGGTCGCCCGTTGTCAAGTGAGAAAAAGATAAAACAATATATTCTTAAAACTCACCATCAACTTCGTCCACTAACTTTCCTCCCTATCTGTGGCCACAGAACATCGTTACTTCGTTATTAAAAAAAAAAAAAACATGGACTCATTTCTTCTCATAACTCTACTCCATCAAAATTTTCTAGACCCTCTTCTTTCTCCCTCCTCTCGTTTTTTCTTTCTTCTCATTCCCCTAACTCTCTCCCACCTGATCGCGGGAGATGGCGTAAGTCGACCGTGAGAGGACATGACCAATACAGAGGAACATAAGAACATAAGAATGAAGGAGACTACAAGAGACCATAAGGCCTACATTAGACGTTACCTTGTTCGTTACCACCTGTCATCCCTTTACATAAGTTTGTCTAATCTTTTCAAAACAATGGTTCCAGCACTCACCACATGGTTACTAAGTCTATTCCATTCATTACCCATTCTCCTGGTAAATCAGGTCTTGTCTATTTCTATCTTGAATCTAGATTTGCCCATTTTAGATGCGTTACTGCGAGGAAGGATGGCATGTCAAAGAATGAAGGACTTCAGTGGACAGGACGTATATGCTGACGATGAATCCTCTTCTTATGACAGTGAAGACAGTGCGGGATGGAATGAGGACACAAAGAACTGGAAGCTGGTGGAGTCCAACCCCCTCCCCGCCTTCCCTAAGGGAGGTTCCAGATAAACAAAGTATCTGGAAAAAGACTGGAAGGTCATCGGAGATCTCCTGAGCAAAGAGGGAGGTTCCAGACATGGGAGGAACCCACAAAGGAGATTCCAGATATACAAAGAGTCTGGAAAGAGGTAGGAAAATCATGGAGGGTTTCCTAAGCAAAGAGGGAGGTTCCAGATATGAGACGAACCCCTAAGGGAGGTTCCACATAAACGAAGAGTCTGGAAAGAGACTGGAAAGTAATGGGGGACCTCCTGAGCAAAGAGGGAGGTTCCAGATTTGGGAGGAACGCCTAAGGGAGGTTCCAAATAAACGAAGAGTCTGGAAAGAGACTGGAAGGTAATGGGGGACCTCCTGAACAAAGAGGGAGGTCCCAGACATGGGAGGAGCCCCGAAGGGAGGTTCCAGATGTACGAAGAGTCTGGAAAGAGACTGGAAGACTACAAATTTTTTTTAGGAGATTCGAGAGACCACATGGAAAACCTAGGAAATCCTTTATATGTAGAAGGAACCTACCGTGGAATTATGGAAAGGATTTTTTTTTTTTTTTTTTTTTTTTTTTACATCTGAGAGATTGCATGGGAGGTTCTGCGCACAGATTCAGAAATCCTCTTCAGGGACGTGATTACCAGAAACATAACCAGTAATTAAGCCTAAAAGAAATATTGGAGCCAGCAAATTACCCGTAAGTTTAACAGGAAATGAGTGTTTGAATATATACCCTAGTGGAAAGGGGGATGGAGAGAGGGGCATTGATTGGTACTGTCCGGAGTAAACGTAAAACAAACAGGAAAAGGAATGTTTATTGTCTGAGGTAGAGCTCACGGATTGGTCGAAAGGGAAAGGGACCTGAGGTGGGATGTGGCCAATAATTTTGACGAAGAATTCAAGAACGTTTGATGGAACGTTTTATTTATGGCTAAGGACATTCTAGGACGGGGAGAAACGAAGGAAAGGAAGGAAGGCGAGGGAAGGAAAGAGAAGGGGAAGTAAGGAAAGGGAAGGGAAGGAAAAGAAAGAGAAGGAAAGGGAAAGGAAAGTAGATTTACCTTCCTCCAGCTCCCTATTTCCAATTAAGACCTAACCCATCATGAGGGAGAGGTAGTATAAAGGTTGCTAGGGCAGAGAAGACGTGGAATGTGCAATGTAGGAAAAAAGTGTAGTTTCCGCTATTAAGTGGCTAGGAGCTGCCCCTTTCCCTTTGTCTGCTTGAGGACTATCGTTCGCATGAAGATGTGTTTTTTTTTGTGTGTGAAATTAGCCAATGTTCGAAATATGTTTGTACACACACACACACACACACACACACACACACACACACACACACATATATATATATATATATATATATATATATATATATATATATATATATATATATGTATCATTTGACATTTTTGGAAATAGACTCATCCGCTGGGATCCGAACCCTTGCCTAGGCGGCTTACGTAAGCCGCCTAGGCAAGGGTTCGAATCCCAGCGGATGAGTCTATTTCCAAATATATATATATATATATATATGTATGTATATATATATTAATATATATATATATATATATATATGTATGTATAAGTAATTGTGTGTCACTGTGTATATGCATGTGCATGTGCAAGTGATCTTTCTGTTTACCTATAAATCTTCTTGTGCAATTGTATTTTGTGTGCGTTCGCAAATACAACAGATCCCCTCCGAAACAAGATTGGAACAATAAATCGAAAGGACGATGAAGAGCGTGATCGAATAAGGAAATGGGAATAGAATTGAACTAAATTGAACTAAATTGAACTCATAAAGAGAATTTAGGAATTCGTATCTTACAACCATGATTCGAGGTTAGGTCAGGTCAGGTTGGGTCAGGTTGGGTCAGGTTAAGCGGCGTTGACCTATTGGGTCATGAAATTTGGGCTCTTTAGCGAGGAGGTCAAAAGAAAAAATTAAAATAAGAGGGAAGAAAATCGGTGCTACTTAAGTATGTGATCTACAGACAGGCTTATGCTTAAGTATGTGATCTACAGACATATTTCTGCTTGAGGATGTGATCTACAGACAGGTTTCTGCTTAAGCATGTGATCTACAGACAGGTTTATGCTTGAGTATGAGATCTACAGACAGGCTTATGCTTAAGTATGTGATCTACATATAAAAAAAGTCGAAATGGTAATATGACAGAAATATAAAGGGTCGGGTGGTAATACCTATGCAGAGGGAGTAATAAAGATGGATGGGAGGTAATTGGCATTAAATGGAAGGCAAATGAGGTAAAAATTATGCAATGAATGCGTAATTAGGACAACCAGTCAGGCCAGAGTCCTAATGGAGATTTTCTTAAAAAAAAAAAAAAAAAAAAAAAAATAGCTCAAAGATGAAGTCCAGAGGAGAGATCGACGGTTCTCAAAAATATATATATATAAATAAAAAATAAATAGATAAATAAATAAATAATATATAAAAAAATAAAAGATTAATCACGACATTCTTA
>NC_134800.1:47889344-47891844 GCF_046742065.1 Oratosquilla oratoria
AAATTCCTTATTGTTACAAATACTCGTATAGAATTTCAATTCAGTTTAAATGAAATTATTGGAAATTAATTTGTGCGAGTCCCATTTTCATAGCTGCACGTTATGTAAAATCCCCCCAAAAGAGGAAATGATCAATTAATGACCTCAGTGGATTTTGTTCCACCCTGTACATTTTTAAGAGGATTAAACATTGATCTAACTAACTTAATCAACAAGTTTAACCCCCCCAACGTAAAATCATCAAGTTCAGGAGAAAATGAAAAAAAAAATGGAAGAAATTAGGATGGATAGCTTAAACAGAGGTAAAAGAAATACATAAAATAGAAATGGATAAAATAATAATAAATAAACTAAATAATTTTGAATTTTATGTAAAGTATCTTGATAACATCTTACACGTTAAATTCCTCTGGGTTAACTTTTGCGGGTTAAATTTATTCCTCTTAAACTACTTCGCTAGCCGAGGGGGTTAGAGCGTCGCTACTTGCGGCGGAGGTCAAGGCGACGGCAGTTCGAGGCTTGCCGCCAGCGAGTTGGACCAATGGTATGGTCCATTATCAAAGTCCATGCTACAAATTTCTCTGTAATGGTCACCGTCTTAGCCTCCTGATAGGGGGAAGTTTGCAACGTAAAACCGAATCTTCGATTTTCTCATAAATTTTTACAAATTATTATTATATATATCTAATTCTTTTATTACTTATCATCATCTGTTTATCTAATTTATCTATCATTTCTCTATTTATTTATTCATTCATTTAGTATTTTTATTTCGCATCTGACCTAGTTATGGACCAAAAGGTCTCCTGTTGTTATGCTTTTCCTTTGTAGTCCTTTGTATTCACCCGAGTGAGGCCCTATTTGCAACAAAGAAATGGATGAAAGAAACCTATTTTTAACCCGACCTCGATTAACTGCGACAGCTCCTTTAGCTTAATGAAGCCATTGGACGCCGTTATGCAGAAAAACATAAGTAGAAAATGGGAGAATCAGCCAATGGGAGGTAATAATATATATATATATATATATATATATATATATATATATATATGTATATGTATATATATATACATATATATACATTATATATATGTCTATGTATATATATATGTATATGTATATATAAATATATACATATATATGTATACTATATATATATATGTATATATATAAACATGTATATATATATATATATATATATATATATATAAATATATATATATATATATATAGATATATATATGCAAAAATCACTTGGAAAATAAAATAATTGAATACAAAACGTTTACATCTATTCAAGAAATCATCAGGGTACAAAGAATACAGAAAATGACCAAAGGTCGTAATATATACATAGTGGCAGAGGAACTGAGAAATGTTCAATGTTACCCGACTCCAGAAGAATTCTTCTGGAGTCGGAAAACACTGGACATTTCCCAGTTCCTCTGCCAATATACTATGTATATATTACGACCTTTGGTCATTTTCTGTATTCTTTGTACCCCGATGATGTCTTGAATAGACGAAAACGTTTGGTATTCAATTCTTTTATTTTCCAAGTGGTTTTTGTAAGTATTGTTGTCACGTGTGCTTAGTGATTTGTTTTGCATGTATATATATACTGTATATATATATATATATATATATATATATATATATATATATATGTATATTGAAAGATAGATAGTGAGGGTAGGAGAGGGGCAAGGAAGGAAGAGGGGAAATACAGGAAGATGAATAGAGAACGGGAACTGAGGCAGTGAGCGAGTAAATCTGTCGAAAGGAATAAACAAAGAAGGAGATAAAGAAAAAGAAATGGAAGAGGGGAATGGAAGACAAATAACTGGAAAAAATGGAAATAGACGAAGAGGAGAAGCAAGAAGAAACGAAGAGAGAGGTGAAAAGGGAGGAGATGGACATGGATAGTAGAAGAAATAATGTTCCAATAAAGACAATGGAATTTGAGATGAAAGAGAGAGAGCGAGAGAGAGAGAGAGAGAGAGAGAGAGAGAGAGAGAGAGAGAGGGAGAGAGAGAGAGAGAGAGAGAGAGAGAGAGAGAGAGAGAGAGAGAGAGAGAGAGAGAGAGAGAGAGAGAGAGAGAGAGAGAGAGAGAGAGAGAGGGAGGGAGGGAGGGAGGGAGGGAGAGAAAGAAAGGAGTGGATTAGGAAAAAATCATGGAAAGCAATAAGCATAATGCATGTATGCTAAAACACGTATGTTCTTGTGTCTGTGCAAGCACACACACACACACACACACACACACACACACACACACACACACACACACACACACACACACACACACACACACACACACACACACACACACACACACAACACACACACACACGGCTCGGTGGCGGATTGGTAAGGCACTGGCCTCACAAGCCAGAGAACCGGGGTTCGATTCCCCGGTCGGGCGGAGATAAGTTGGGTTTGTCTCCTTTCACGTGTAGCCCCTGTTCACCTAGCAGCGAGTAGGTACGGGACGTTAGTCAA
>NC_134800.1:47901844-47904344 GCF_046742065.1 Oratosquilla oratoria
GAATAAATTATTGCAACCGAAGTCGCTTTTACTCAAACGAACTTTCAACTCTCGGCGATGGTGAAGTCCGTGGAAGCCCAGTGTGATAGAGCCCCATACGAGGAACGTAGGCATTAATGTCTCTGAATACCTTTCCTTTGTTCTTATGCAATTCTCTTGAAATCGTCAACATTGCTTTTGGAACAAGAGGTACTCAAGTGACGCAATGACGCCCAGAAGCTCTTGGCCCAAGGACAGACCTCTCTTGGGTAACAAGACCAATTGGCCTGAAGCCCTCAGGCGGTCAAGAACGAGCCGAGTCTTCCTCTCCGAAGAAGATCGAAGTGATATCGTTTACCAAAAGGAGACCTACTCGTTTTCGAAGTCAACGCTGGTTAACACGCTTGGTAGGAATGGAAGCTTCTGAAGTGTCCTCATAAGAGAGGAAGGTTGGGAATGGAAGCTTCTGAAGCGTTCTCACAAGAGAGAAAGGTTGGTCAAGGTTTCTGAAGGACATTGTTGACTTTGTCGTGACCAGACTTCGAAGATTTGAGTACAACTCTTCGAGTTCGGCAGAATCCTTCTCGATCTGAAGACATATTTCCTCACAGGCAATAAAAGAAAATGGATATACCGAGCGGTCAGCGGCGAAGTGTCAATACAAATATTGACTAAAAACAATTCATGGAGCGTAACGAGTATTGATTTCAATAAATTTATTTTATCAATATTAATCCTATCAGGTTGACACCAATTATTCTAGAAAGACATCTTGATATTTTTGTTGAGAGCAGAAGTGCAGAAGAGGTCAGTGGATGTCAATGATGCAAACATTCATGATATTTGGATAGGAGGTAAAGGGAACACGGGCTGAGGGAAATACTTTTATTCCTGACTAGTTTCGCCTGAGTGGCTTCTTCAGAGGAACATGTTCAGGCGAAACTAGTCAGGAATAAAAGTATTTCCCTCAGCCCGTGTTCCCTTTACCTCCTATCCACATTCGCCCCAATGTATACACATTCATGATATTGTCAATAAGCATGAGAATGAAAAATATCTTGGGAAATGTAATTCGACTACAAAATGGAAATTATTTTTCTTTCTTGTGCTCATAAGAGATGACGATAAATAGGTGGATTTATGGAAATATTGTATAGAAATGTTTAGATCTTTCTATCACGCTCTCTCTCGCTCGCTCTTCCTCTCTATCTTTTTATCTTTCTATCTCTCCTCTTCCTGCACCCTTCCCCTTCCCCTTCCCATTTCCCCCTTTCCATGTCATCTTCTCTTCCCATAGTTATTCTCCTTTTCCCTTCCCTTCTTCTTCCTCTCCCTCTTCCTCACTCTTTCCCCTTTTCCTTCCCCCTTTCCCCTTTTCCGTCCCCTCTCTCCTATTCACACCTCATCTCCCTCCCCTTCCTACATCACCCTTCACCTTTCCCACTCCCCTCTCTTCTGCTCCTTACCTCCCCTCCCTTCTCCCCCTCCACTCCCCTCCTGCCCTCCCTTCTCCCCCTCCACTCCCCTCCTGTCCTCCCTTCTCCCCCTCCCCTCCCCTCCTGCCCTCCCCTCCCCTCCTGCCCTCCCCTCTCCCCCTCCCCTTCCCTCCTTGCCTCCCTTCTCCCCCTCCCCTCCCCTCCTGCCCTCCCTTCTCCCACCGTCCCTCGACTTGTCATGCGGCTTCCTGCATGTCGCCGATGCTTCGATGGCTTTGCGATTGAGTCAGGTCAGGTCACGGTGGGTGCAACATAAAGCTGTCTGACTCGATGGCAGCCACCTCCGCTTAGCCACCCCCCCCCTTTCCGCCGCAAGCAGTACAGCTCGGGCTACTGGCCATCGAAGGGGCCTCCACATGTCGAGATTAAAGGGAGAGAGAGAGAGAGAGAGAGAGAGAGAGAGAGAGAGAGAGAGAGAGAGAGAGAGAGAGAGAGAGAGAGAGAGAGAGAGAGAGAGAGAGTGAGAGAGAGAAAGTGAGAGAGTGAGTGAGAGAGTGAGAGTATGACAGTGAGAGTGAGATTGAAAATGAGAGAGACAGAGAGAGGGAGTGAGAGAGAGTGTGAGAGTGAGTGAGAGAGAGTTAGAAAGTGAGAGAGAGTGTGTGAGAGAGAGAGAACGTGAAAGAATGAGAGTGAGAGAGTGAGAGATAGAGAGAGTGAGAGAAAGAGTGAGAGAGAATGAGAGAAATTGAGAGAGAATGAGAGAGAGAGAGAATGAGAGGGAAAGAGAGAAAGAGAGGGAGAGAGAGAAAGAGAGGGAGGGAGGGAGAGAGAGAGAGAGAGAGAGAGAGAGAGAGAGAGAGAAAGAAAGAGAGAGAGAGGGAGAGAGAGAGAGAGAGAGAGAGAGAGAGAGAGAGAGAGAGAGAGAGAGAGAGAGAGAGAGAGAGAGAGAGAGAGATTTGATGAATCGAGGATTTATTTATCGTCGTCTGTTCGAAGACCTTTAGGAAGATGAGCAGGAAGACAAGGAGGAGGAGGAAAAGGAGACAGAGGATGAGGAAGAAAAAGAGGAGGAGGAGGAGGAG
>NC_134800.1:47909344-47911844 GCF_046742065.1 Oratosquilla oratoria
TAAATGAGTGCATAGAGGGATTAGGGAGGAACGTTCATGTAGTAGTATTGGGAGACCTTAATGCTAGGGTAGGAAATGAACCAATTGACGGAATGGTTGGGAAATGTGGAGTTCCAGGAAAGAATCGTAGTGGAGAGTTGATAGTGGAGATGTGTCTCGAGAGTTGATGATAGCAAATACAGTGTTTCGGAAGAAAGTCAAGCATAAGTACACATGGGAGAGGGTGGTGGATGGAAGGGTGGTAGATAGAGCGTTAATGGACTATGTAGTGGTAGATAGGAGTATAATAGGAAGAGTCAAGGATGTACATGCGCTAAGAGGAGAAAGTGGGGGAATATCAGATAATTATTTGGTGGAAGGTAATTTGAGAATGGAGGATAGACGGAGAAAGAGGAAAAGGACAAAAGGTAGGGAGGTGCTTAGAGTGAACTCTTTAAATGAAAATGAAAAGGAGAAGGAGTACAAGAAGAAGCTGAGAGAGGAGTGGGAGGGAGTGAAGGATAGAGTAGAGCTAGGATTGGAGGAGGAATGGAGATGATTCAAGGAGGGAGTCACAAAGTGTACAAAGATGGTGTGTGGAACAAGAAGGAAGGGAGGAAATAGAAGGAAGGGTAGTGAATGGTGGGATGAGGAAACAAAGAAGGAAAGAAAAGAGAAGTAAAGCACAAGGTAAAGCAGGCAAAGAGGAGAGCAGATGTGAAATGGGGTAAGAGTATGACAGAAAATTTTGAAAGTAATAAAAAGATGTTTTGGAAAGAAATTAAGAGAGGAAGAGGAGCTAATCAAGTATAGAAGAAAAGGTAAAAGGAACAGATGGAGAGATGATAATGGAAGAGAAGGCACTAAGGGGAAGCTAGGCAGAGTATCTTAGGGAGTTGCTAAATGTGAAGGAGGATAGGGAGGGAAAGATTGACAAAAAACAATGGTCTCAAACTGTCCGGAAATAGATTCAATTTGGAAGTGGGTAGAAACAACTTTGCCAACCGTGTAGTTAATGAATGGAATAAACTTCCTGCAAAGGTAGTGCAATGTAGTTCAATTCGAAGCTTTAAAAATCATTTAGATAAACACCTAAGCAAGATGCTGTAATGATTACGATTTATTTTATATTATTTGTTTTTGTTTTGTTATCATTTGTCTGTTTGATTTTCATTTATTATTAGTTATATGTCAATTTATTATTATTTACTATTTACCTGTTTGTTTATTATTTAACTATACCTATGTATTTATATATTTTATTTGTTATTTACATTATTATAGTTTTTATTTATTATTTTATTATTATGATTTTTTTCGCATCCGACCTACATATGAACCAAAAGGTCTCCTGTCGGCATGCTCCGCCTTTGTAATCCTTTGATAGTTGTAGAGGGAAGTGCTAAGAAAATGACCGTGATGAGTGAGGAGAATGGAGGAGAAATAAGGAAGGATGAAGTGAAGGCAGTTGTTAAGATGATGAAAACAGGTAAGGCACCTGGTCTGGATGGATGCCATGCAGAATGTCTAAAAAAAGGAGGTACAGTGATGGTGGACTGGCTGGTGAGGTTATTTAATGATTGCTGGAGAGAGGGTAGAGTGCCGGAGGACTGGAGGAGTGCCTGTATAGTGCCACTTTACAAGGGAAAAGGGGACAAGTGTGAGTGTGGTAGTTTCAGAGGGATTAGCTTGTTAAGTGTAGTTGGGAAGGCTTATGGGAGGATCTTGATTGAGAGGATTAGGAGAGGAACAGAGGGAGTAATTGGTGTGGATTTAGGACAGGTAGAGGTTGCGTAGATCAGGGTTTTTTGGTAAGACAGATATGTGAGAAAGCTATAGGAAAAGGTAAAGATGTTTTTTGGACTTTTATGGATCTGGAAAAGGCTTATGACAGGGTAGACAGGAAGGAACTGTGGGAGGTTTTGCAGATATACGGGATAGGAGGAAAGCTTCTAGGAGCTGTCAAGAGTTTTTACGAGAGAAGTAGAGCATGTATAAGTATGAGAAATGGAAAGAGTGAATGGTTCGAGGTAAAGGTGGGACTTCGTCAGGGATGTGTTATGTCGCCCTGGCTGTTCAACTTATACATGGATGGGGTGGTACGAGAGGTAAATGCAAGGGTGGTGGGACAGGGATTGGAGATGTTTAAAGAAAATGGAGAGAAGTGGAAGGTGAGCCAGCTATTGTTTACGGACGACACTGTGTAGGATCAGAAGAGGGATTGAGGAAGTTGGTGACAGAGTTTGGGAGTGTGTGAAAGAAGAAAGTTGAAGATAAATGTGGGTAAAAGTAAGGTGATGAGATGTACAAGGGTGAAAGTGGCAGCAGACTGGAAGTGAGCATTAAGGGAGAGCGACTGGAGGAAGTGGATAGTTTTAGATACTTGCGTGCAAATGTGGCAGGAAAGGGAGGAGTGGAGGTGGAGGTAGAATGTAGATTGAGAGAAGGGAGTAAATGCTTGGTGGATTAAAAAGTGTAATGAGGAATAGACATTTGAGAATGGAGGGTGAGAGGAGATTGT
>NC_134800.1:47921844-47944344 GCF_046742065.1 Oratosquilla oratoria
CACACACACACACACACACACACACACACACACACACTTGCTCTACGGTTGTATTTGTCCTGTGATATGCCTTAATCCCCTCGCCCGTCCACCACTCACGCTCTGCTAATTCCCATCATCATCATCATCATCAGTAATGATGACGGTAATGATGACAGGATGTGCGCTTGTCGTGTAATAGGAAGCGTGCTGGTCTCGCATTTGCTTAGTTGTGGGTTCGAATCCCTCACTCCTCTCCGATTCGCAAGAGTGACTGGTACCTGCCCCAACAGTCCAAGGACATAATAGGACAAAGGTGACGGCTTCGGCCGCAGCTACTCAGGGACTCTTGGCGTTTGATTTATGATGATGATGATGAATATTCGTCGTATGAACAGCAATGAAATGCAAATCCTTTTTTTTTTTGTTTTTTTTTTCTTCTTCCATGAGTTCTGTGGGCGTCTCCATCCATCCACAACCTCCATTCGAATAACTAGAATATAACTTCGCTTACAGAAATCTAGACTTCTCTAAGAACATTTCAACAGTGTATCTAACATTCGTTCAAGTTTACAATCTCTCAGTTCATCATTCAGCTTTGCTATACATGACGGAAAGATGATGATTTGATATTTGGAGATTTGAAAATTCAAATATTGTAACCGAAGTCGTTTTCACTCAAACGAACTCTCAACTGTCAGAACTGGCGAAGCCCGAAGAAAGACTCTTTGAGTCTCTCAGTAGGACTTCAAGTGAACGTTCTATGGTCGCCTGGAGTAATTCGGGTTCTCGTTCTTCATCTGTTTCTGTGAATTTTGTGAGGAGGTCTCGTGGAGTTGGTCAATTTGAGTGAACGCCTCTAGGTTGCCAGATTACCCAGAAAGGGTGAAATTGGACAATTAATTACATTCTTGGAGAATCTAAATTTAAGCCTACAACATATTTTTGTATGCGGGTGGTTAATAAAAGTATATTAAAAGGGAAAATAGTGTACACTTAGAAGACAAACTAGAAACTGCATTTTTTTTTTGTATGCAACCTAAATTGACGAGAAACACACATGCGGTCGTGTGCAACTAGTACAACAATTTTGATAAATCAATATAAATAATTTTCATAGTATTTATATACAAAAAGGGGAAACATGTATTTCCCAGTCTACTCACAAGTACAATGCATGATAATCTTGTACAATTACACTAGCACGCACGTCCACCACAATATTTTGTTTATTCTTCTTTGTTTGTTATTGTTTGTTTGTATTATTTGTTTGATTTTCATTTAATATTAGTTATCTATCAATTTACTATTATTTACTATATATCTGTTTGTTTATCATTTAACTATACCTATGCATTTATTTATTTTATTTATTATTATTCATGTTATTAATTTTTTCATTTATTTTTCCTTTATTTATTAATCATTATTACATTTTTTTCCGCATCCGACCTAGTTATGGACCAAAAGGTCTCCTGTCGGCATGCTCCGCCTTTGTAATTCTTTGTAATCCTTTGTATTTTAGCTCACTTAATAAGATTTCGTTTACTATAGAATATGTTAACATATGGTATACAGAATGTATAGCATTCGCAAGGTACCATACGTACACACTGAACGTACAAAAGTGTGTATGTATGGTATCGTGCTTGCCTCGCGTCTCACGGACCTCGGTTTGAAGCTCGCTCACAGCCGGGTTTCATGATTTGAATTCCATCACTATCACAAGAGACTTATTCCATAATAACTAATCCTCTTGAGAATTCGGTGATGATGATAGTCTTTACAAAGTTATTTCCACCACGGTTACATTTGCAGGTTCAACACAAATCTTCAAAACAAAAAAATCTAAATAATTGCTACTGCACTTTGTCAGGTTTTTATATTCTTGCTATAAAATACAAATCTTATTGTTTCATTTAGTACTGTGCGTTGGTGACGTCATCGAAGGGTGAGGGAGAGGGTGAAGTAGAGAGTGAGGTGAAAAGTGATATTAAGGGTGAAATCTAAGATAGGTGAAACTGAGGCTGAGGATGAAATCAAGGGTGAAACAGAATGCGAGGGTGAAATTGAGGGTGAAAATAGTGTTCAGAGTCAGTAAACCAATACTACTACTACTACTACTAAAACAGAAATAGTTCTTCATACAATGAAGAAACAAATTCAAATAAGGGTGAGACTGGAGCCGAGGGTGAAGAGGTGGACAAGGATAAGGGTGTAAGGGTCAGGGTGAGGGAAATTGTCGCGGTTGTTTGGGACGGACGAATTCTCAAGAGTCTACAATGGCGCGACACGGGACTGCTTAAGGCTGATAAGCTGCGCCGATTTTCATGAAAAAAAGAAGAAGATGGTTCCTGGAGATGAGGAGAGAGGAACATGAGGAGAGAGGAACAAGAGGAGAGAGGAACAAGAGGAGAGAGGAACAAGAGGAGAGAGGAACAAGAGGAGAGAGGAACAAGAGGAGAGAGGAACAAGAGGAGAGAGGAACAAGAGGAGAGAGGAACATGAGGAAACAGGAACAAGAGGAGATAGGAACATGAGGAGAGAGGAACATGAGGAGAGAGGAACAAGAGGAGAGAGGAACATGAGGAAACAGGAACAAGAGGAGATAGGAACATGAGGAGAGAGGAACATGAGGAGAGAGGAACATGAGAGAGGAACATGAGGAGAGAGGAACAGGTGGAGAGAGGAACATGAGGAGAGAGGAACAGGTGGAGAGAGGAACAGGTGGAGAGAGGAACAGGTGGAGAGAGGAACATGGGGAGAGAGGAACAGGTGGAGAGAGGAAAATAGGGAGAGAGGAACATGGGGAGAGAGGAACATGAGAGAGGAACATGAGGAGAGAGGAACAAGAGGAGAGAGGAACAAGAAGAGAGAGGAACAAGAGGAGAGAGAGAGAAACATGCAGAGAGAGGATAACGAGGAGGAATGAACATGAGGAGAAAGAAAAAAGAGGAGGGAGGAACATGAGGAAAGAGGAACATGACGAGAAAGGAGCGTGAGGAGAGAGGAACATGAGGTGAGAAGACTAAGAGGAGAGAGGAATAAGAGGAGAGAGGAACATGAAGAGAGAGGAACATGAAAAGAGAGGAACATGAGGAGAGAGGAACAAGAGGAGGGAGGAACATGAAGAGAGAGGAACAAGAGGAGAACATGAAGAGAGGGTAGCATGAGGAGAGAGGAACAAGAGGAGAGAGGAACATGAAGAGGGAGGAGCATGAAGAGAGGGGAACATGAAGAGAGAGAGATGAACAAGAGGAGAGAGGAACATGAAGAGGGAGGAGCATGAAGAGAGAGGAACATGAAAAGAGAGGAACAAGAGGAGAGAGGAACATGAAGAGGGAGAGGAACATGAAGAGAGAGAGGAAAACTAAGAGAGAGGAACGTGAAGAGTATTTGATGTGATTGCAGGGTAGAGGGGGCTGAATTAAAAGTAAAGAGAATACGTGTGTGTGTGTGTGTGTATGTGTGTGTGTGTGTGCGCGCGCGTTTGTGTATTATGTGCTTGCTTTTAATGCGTGGGTGTGTGTTCTGTGTTTGTTTTTGTGTGTTTGTGTGTGTGTGTGTGTGTGTGTGTGTGTGTGTGTGTGTGTGTGTGTGTGTGTGTGTGTGTGTGTGTGTGTGTGTGTGTGTGTGTGTGTTTCCTTAAGCCAATTAAAATCGTCTGTTCATAGTTAGAATGAAACTTATTCATACAAAAATCAACGAATAGTCTAATCGTAATAAGATGATTTCTTTATTTATTTGCGAGGTATCGTGTGAGAAAGAATGTTTATTGAAACAATTTCTTTTAGACGTTGAGAAGGCATAGTCATGCCTCTGAATAGGGAAAGAACCACCCTAATTTAAGGAGGAATTAAGGGGGCAAAAGCATTAGGCAAATTATGTTTGACCCTTACGAGGGCTATTTAGCAAAAAAAAAAAAAAAAAAAAAAAAAAAAAAAAAAAAAAAAAAAAAAAAAAAAAAAAAAAAAGTAGTCTCTCTAATGCATAAAAAACTGTAAATGCAGTCACATTATTTCAGATAATTATCTGTTTGTTTATTATTTATCATTATCTATTTGTTTTGTTTATTTGTTTATTTGTTTGTTTATTTATTAATTTATTTTAATTTTTTCCGCGTCAGATCTAGTTGTGGACCAAAAGGTCTCCTGTCGGCATCCTCTTACATTATAATCCTTTGAAAAAAAAAAAAAAAAGCGATGAAGTCTTAATATTTTCGGCATTCGACCTAGCTATGGACCAAAAGGTCTCCTGTCGGCATGCATTTATTTTGGAATCCTTTGTAAAAACCCATTCAATGCAAACGTCTTCATGTTGTCGTGGTAATAAGATTATATTATGTTGTCCATTTTCATCGTATAGTAACATTGTAACTGTCTACATTTAGATTCTGTGATGTGGGACAGTCACATCCTCATGTAGCACAAGAATCAGTCTAAGGTCAGATACGCCCAGTTTGACAGGTGCTGTGTCTGTCTACTTGTGTGTACGCACAGTATATATACGTGTATGTATGAGGGTTTGTTTGACTGTGTGTGCGCGCGTGTGTGTGTGTGTGTGTGTATGTGTGTGTGTGTGTGTGTGTGTGTGTGTGTGTGTGTGTGTTCTGGTGTTTATAGCAACCTTTCGCTTTCAAAGCATAAAGGAACTTCAACAAAACTAAACACTATGAGGATTCATTACAAATTTGAACAAGCGTGAGCGTGTTGAAAAAACAAAAACAAATGTAGTACAGTACATATACCAAGGGCTTTTTTCCCTCTTACAAGGGAGGTAGCCGTTTCATCCCCACCCATTCCACTCTCATCCACCATCCCCCCCTCCCTCTCACCTTGGTTCCACCTGGATGACGGGTCATCCCTGCATCTCGTCCATCGCCTTGGGTCAGAAGGAATGCAGAAATTATAGTACTATTTTTTAACTAAGAGGTAGAATTAAAACATGTATGTATATATCTTCACCAAATACATCAATTCCTTTACGACCAAATTAGCTTTTGGAAGACGATGGCAAAGCAAACTCAGACGTATATGAGTTTTTTGATTTCCTTTGAAAAATTCCCTTGTGAAGAAAGGTCAAGAGATTAAATAGTTAATGACATCTCCATTTATTTTCTTTACAATCAAAGTATGTTCAAATACAAATTTAAACTAGTTTTCATAAACCGGTAAAGATACAGAAAAGAAAATCTATGTGCAAGATAATTAACTTAATTACAGAATTGATTCTTTGAAAGTATGTAATGTTAGGTAAGTATTAGAAAAGTGGTGTTTGTGTAATTGACCTTCACCTTAAACAATTGATTGTCCATGGACATGGATCTGCCTAGTCCAAGCCTTATGGTCTCTTGCAGTCACCTCCATTCTTATACCCCCGGACCGGCTCAGTGTTAGCGCGAGCGTCTGTCGCCGTCAAGGAAGGCCAAAAGTACGAGTTCGAATCCTGATTAATATTGCAGAGGCTGGTTAGATCCACAGAGTTCCTCAACATGGGAAGCGATACATACATACACTCCTTGATCCTTCAAATAATAAAAATCTTACTAGCCAAGCGAGTTAGAGCGTCGTTACTTGCGGACAAGGTCGATGGAATGGCGGTTCGAACTCTGCCACCGGCTAAGTTGAACCAAGGGCATATCTAATTAGATTCCTCTCTGTAAGGGCCACCGTACTAGCCTCCTGATAGGGGGTGGGGGAGTTTGTGACATTAAGCCATATCATCGTCATCAATATGATATTAGGGGATGCTGAGCTGCGTAGATATGACTGCAGGGGGTGCTAGGGTAGGAAAAGATTAGAAAACGCTGGGTTAGGAACTAGGGTATCTCGCACCCTGTGAGCAATGGCCCTCAACGCCCCCAAGGTCCCCTTGTAAGGCACCGTCCTCGGGCCCTAAATAAGGGAGTTCATGACGTGAAGCTGAATCAGAAACGAAAATTTATGTTCCCTACGCTTTCTCTTGAGCCACTTCTCTCTCTCTCTCTCTCTCTCTCTCTCTCTCTCTCTCTCTCTCTCTCTCTCTCTCTCTCTCTCTCTCTCTCTCTCTCTCTCTACCCTCTCTCTTTCTCACCCCCCTGTCTCTTTCTCTCGCTCTCCCCCCTCTGTCTCTTTCTCTCGCTCTCCCTCCTCGCTCTCTTTCCCTCGCTCTCCCTCTCTCTCTCCCCCTCCCCTCTCTCTCTCCCTCTCTCTCTCTCCCCTCTCTCTCCCCCTCTCTTCCTCCTCTCTCTCCCCCTCTCTCTCCCCTCTCTCTTCCCCTCTCTCTTCCCCTCTCTCTCCCCTTTCTATCCCCTCTCTCTCCCCCTCTCTCTCTCTCCCCCTCTCTCTCTCCTACTCTCTCTCCCCCTCTCTCTCTCCCCTCCCCCCCCCTCTCTCTCTCTCTCTCTCTTCTCTCTCTCTCTTCTCTCTCTCTTCTCTCTCTCTCTCTCTCTCTCTCTCTCTCTCTCTCTCTCTCTCTCTCTCTCTCTCTCTCTCTCTCTCTCTCTCTCTCTCTCTCTCTCTCTCTCTCTCTCTCTTTATATAACGCAAAGGTAAATTGGCAATTGAAGATTGGGAGAAACGAAAGATTGTAACCGAAGTCGTTTGCACTCGAACGAACTCACAACACTTGAGGAGAATCGGCCAATACTCGCTCGTTGTCAAACGCGGCCATAGCGGTGCCGTGCGATCTCATTCATCTCTCTGGCATTCATCGAGAGTGAAAGAGTTATAATTTATTTTGGTTAGCTAAATCCAAGCCATGTGGCATTCGTTGGTCTATACTGGCTTGTGCCAAACCTTCATAATGCTCTCTGTGGTAGTTGTCGGTCTATACTGGCTGGTGCCAAACTATCATGATCATCTTTGTGGCAGTTGTTTATCCAGACTGACTGGTGCCAATCTAACATAGGCCTCTTTGTGGCAGCTTTTGGTCTATACTTCTGGTGCCAAGCTATCATAGTGCTCTTTGTGGCAGTTGTTTGTCTATACTGACTGGTGCCAAGCTAACATAGATCTCTTTGTGGCACTTGTTCGTCTATACTGACTGGTGCCAAGCTAACATAGACCTCTTTGTGGTACTTGTTCGTCTATACTGGCTGGTGCCAAGCTATCATGTTCCTCTTTGTGGTAGTTGTTTGTCTAGACTTACTGGTGCCAAGCTTTCATAGTGCTCTTTGTGGCAGTTGTTGGTCTATGCTGGCTGGTTCTAAGCTATCATGTTCCTCTTTGTAGCAGTTGTTTGTCTAGACTGACTCGTGCCAAGCTAACATAGACCTCTTTGTGGCAGTTGTTGGTCTATACTTCTGTTGCTAAGCTATCATAGTTCTCTTTGTGGCACTTGTTGGTCTATACTGGATGGGGCCAAACTATCATCGTCCTCTTTGTGGTAGTTGTTCGTCTATACTCCTGGTGCCAAGCTATAATAGTACTCTTTGTGGCAGTTTCTGAAGGAACAAAATCTGACCCAAGCCCAAAGGATTAAGTCTCGGAATTTCGATGTGGGAGAGTGGGAGGCAGCAAGACGTTGGTCGAGATGTAAGGAGAGAGTGGAGTGGGAGTGGGGGAGTGAGGAGGTCTTCCTGTTGCGAACTTTGTTGCAGAGAGTCATGAGGAAGTGCTCACCAGTTGATGAGAGCTGGAGGAAAGTTGAGGCAGGAGCGAAAGAAGAAATGTGTGACGGGAAGAGGGATGAGGCGAGTTGGAGCTGCAAATGGAGGTCCTCCCAGGGACAAGGGTTGTCAAACTCAAAGCCTTTCGAGGACCACTTATGTACTCGATCTCAAGGGCCATCAAAGACGTGGCCAGACTGGAATTTACAACTTATTTCGCCGGAAATTATAAGATGAAATAAAATCACTGCCATGTGAATAAAAGCTAAATGCTACTATTAAGTCTTAACACTTAAGTCATTTCCTCAATTGGAACAATTACTCTAACTCGAGTTTGAAGATGGTATGTCGCGCCGCGGGCCACTGAAGACCATATCGCGGGCCACACTTGGCCTGCGGGCCGCAAGTTTGACACCCATGCCTTAAAACTATGTCTTTAGTTGTTACGTTGACACTACCTTGGTCACACAAAATAACACTTATTCAAAGACAACCACAGTATACCGTAAGACAGCACACGCTCAATAACAAAAATATATACTTAATTACTTCCCACATGCTTTGCTGTTGAAGCGCTGTGTCTCGCCACATTACCTTTGACCTGAGTTATGTGGCGGGTGGGAGGGATGACCTTTTATCAGCGATGGGAAGGACAGCAAATAGGTCATATATGTGAATAGTGGCTGTAAGATTTGGCTTAGCCACACTCCTTGTAAGGGAAGAAAAGAACTTTTGGTATATACACACACACACATATATATACATATATATATATATATATATATATATATATATATATATATATATATCACACACACACACATATATATCACACACACACACACACACACACACACACACACACACACACACACACACACACACACACACACACACACACACACACACACACACACACACACACACACACACACACACACACACACACACATACAAAGGATTACAAAGGCGGAGCATACCGACAGGAGACCTTTTGATCCATATCTAGGTCGGATGCGAAAAAAAATCATATTAATAATAAAATAATAAATAAAAACTATAATAATGTAAATAACAAATAAAATACGTAAATAGATGCATAGGTAATAATAAACAAACAGGTAAATAGTAAATAATAATAAATTGACATATAACTAATAATAAATGAAAATCAGACAGACAAATGATAACAAAACAAAAACAAATAATATAAGATAAATTATAATCATTACAGCATCTTACTTAGGTATTTATCTAAATGATTCTTAAAGCTTCGAACTGAACTACATTGCACTACCTGTGCAGGAAGTTTATTCCATTCATTAACTACACGGTTGGCAAAGTTGTTTCTACCCACTTCCAAATTGAATCTATTTCCGGACAGTTTGAGACCATTGTTTCTTGTCTGATTCTCATTCAATGTGAAAATTTTGTCACTTTTGATGTTGCCAATTCCCTTTAAAACCTTAAAGACCTGTATCAAGTCACCTCTGAGTCTACGCTTTTTTAGGGAAAACAGATTCATGTGTTTTAGTCGATTTTCGTATGATTTATTTTTGATATTTGGAATCAGTTTTGTGGCTCGCCGTTGTACTTTTTCCAGTCTGTCAATGTCTTTAATGAGATTCGGTGACCATACGGAAACAGCATATTCCAAATGTGGACGAACTAACGATTTATATAGCTTGTTAATGAGTGATGGACTTTTGAAATCAAAAGATCGCGCAATCAGTCCCAGAATCTTATTTGCTTTCTCAGAGGCTGAAATACACTGCTTGGATGATTTGAGGTCGTTACTGATAATTACGCCTAGATCTTTTTCACTATCCACTTTTGTTAACGAATTTCCAAATAACTTGTAATCGTACTTACTGTTATTTTTACCTATGTGCATTACCTTGCATTTACTTGTGTTAAATTTCATTAGCCACTTTTCAGACCATTGCTGTAATTGATCTAAATCTTCTTGAATATCTAATTGGTTTGAGTGATCATTTGCCACTCCGCACAGTTTTGTATCATCAGCAAATTTGGAAACAGTAGATTTTAGTCCATGGTCTATATCATTTATATATACTATGAATAGAAGTGGCCCAAGAACGGAACCCTGAGGAACTCCACTTGTAACATTTTTCCATCCAGAAGTTTTTCCATTTAAAACAACTCTCTGTTTTCGACCATTCAACCAATTACTAGTCCAACCTAATAGGCTACCACTTATTCCGTATAAAGCTAATTTAGTAATTAGTCTTTCGTGTGGGACGGTATCAAAAGCTTTTGCAAAGTCTAGATATATTAAATCTATATTGTTTCTTTTGTCATAATTCGAGATAACTGTGTTGTAGAATTCGAGTAAGTTAGTCACGCAAGAACGTTTCCGTCTGAAACCATGCTGGCTATCATTTATCAAACGGTTACTTTCTAAATGATGTTCGATAGCATCTCTGATGATAGTTTCCATTATTTTTCCTACGATTGAAGTCAAACTTATAGGCCTATAGTTATTTGGTTTCTTTTTGTCACCTTTTTTGAATATGGGAGTAACGTTAGCTAGCTTCCATTCTCTTGGGACATCTCCGGATATGATGGATTTCTTGAAAATAATTTCTAATGGAACAACAATCTCATTTTTCATTTCCTTTAAGATTCTTGGATGCCAACCGTCAGGCCCTGGTGTTTTATTAACTTTGAGTTTGTCTATACACCTTTTAATTTTTTCTTTTGTTATATTTACCGTAGTGAGTAAGTTTACCCTCGACTTTTCACAGGTTTCAGTTTGGAATTCACTTTGAGGTGTTTCGTTTACGAATACCGAGCTAAAATAATTGTTTAAGATATTACACATTCCTTCATTTGGATATTCAAGTTGACCGTCAGCAGATAATAGTGGACCAATGTGATTCCTAACAACCTTTTTATCTCTAATGTAACTATAGAATTCTTTGGGATTCTCTTTGGATTTCTCAGCGATGTTCATTTCGTATTGTCGTTTTCTTTTTCTTATTGTCTTTTTTAAATCTCTCTGTATTGATACATAATTTTCATAGTCATTAGATGCACCCGAGCACTTATATTTCTTATAAGCCTGTCTCTTTTTAGCAATACTTTTTTCAGTTTCTTTGTCGAGCCACTTTGGGCGAGCCTGATTTGGGGGACGTCTGTCCTTAAAAGGAATGTAAGTTTGAATCATCTTAGTGAGCGTATTTTGAAATATTTCCCACACACATACACACACATACACACACACACACGCACACACACACAAACACACACACACACACACACACACACACACACACACACACACACACACACACACACACACACACACACACACACACACACACATATATATATATACACACACGCACACCCATACAGTATATATGTGTATATATATATATATATATACATATATATATATACATATATATATATATACATATATATATATATATATACATATATATATATATCACAAGACGAAAATGTAGTAGCACATTTAGTAAAATGTTTTAAATAACCCTTTGTACCTCTCTCACTGTATAAATTCTTGTACATCTTATCTTGTATCCATACTGCTGAAAAGGACCACAGTAGTGGTCGAAATATACAGTTCGTCTGTCTCCTTTGCTTTGTTTCTCCGACAGTGGGTTATTTAAAACAATATACATATATATATATATATACATATATATATATACATATATATATATATACATATATATATATATATATATATATATATATACTGTATGTGTACATAGAATTATGGATTTTTTACATACATTCTTTTTCATCTACCCTTGGGCTTGAGTTCTAATGGCGTGGTCATAATTAAATCTATCATAATAAGTAGAGAGGACGCACTTTAATACAATTACCGGAGAAGTCTCCTTGAGGAAAAATATGAATAAATTGCTATATCGCCCACATAATTACTGCTTGTCCATTCTAATGACATTAATTTGGTTCTCGCCCTGGGCGGGCGGGAGGGGCACTGGTCTTAGGTTGATCGGATTAATTTTATAAGAGAGAGGGATAGAGAGATACGGATAGAGAGAGGGAGAGAGAGAGAGGGAGGGATAGAGAAAGGGGGTGGAGGGAGGGAGAGAGGGAGAAATCCCTCCAAGAGGGGCAAATCCCTCCAAGAGGGACCAATCCCTCCAAGAGGGACCAATCCCTCCAAGAGGGACAAATCCCTCCAAGAGGGACCAATCCCTCCAAGAGGGGCAAATCCCTCCAAGAGGGACCAATCCCTCCAAGAGGGACCAATCCCTCCGAGAGGGACCAATCCCTCCGAGAGGGACAAGTCCCTCCAAGCGGGACCAGCCCCTCCAAGAGGGACCAATCCCTCCAAGAGGGACCAATCCCTCCAACAGAAACAAATCCCTCCAAGAAGGACAAATCCCTCCAAGAGGGTCCAATCCGTCCAAGAGGGACCAATCCCTCCAAGAGGGACAAATCCCTCCAAGAGGGACCAATCCGTCCAAGAGGGACCAATCCCTCCAAGAGGGACAAATCCCTCCAGGAGGGAGAAGTCCTTCCAAGAGGGACATATCCCTCCAAAAGTGACATATCTCTCCAAAAGGAAAAAATCCCTCCAAAAGGGAAAAATCCCTCCAAGACGGAGAAATACTTCCAAGAGGGACAGAACCCTCCAAGAAGAGGAACGAGAGACAGAAGATGAGGCACCAAGAGCTTTGCATCAAGAACAGAGGCCATCGTGGTGATTAGAGCCAGAGGAGGCGAAAGAGGGAGAAAGTGAAAGTGAAAGTGGCGAAAGAAGTGGAAGTGTTGAAAGAAGTAGACATAGAGGGTAGAAAATATAAATTCTCTTTTTTCTTCTTCAGGAGACTAAAGTGGGAAAGAGAGAGGCTGTGTTCTGTGTCCTACTGTGTCCTACTGTGTCCTACTGTGTCCTGTGGCGGTGCTTCTGGCCCCGGGCGGTGGGCAGGATACAAGTATGACCCGTCATCCATGAGGGGCTAAGATGAGAAGGAGGAAAGGGTGGTGGACGGGAGTGGAATGGGTGGAAGTGGAATGGGTGGAGGTGGAATTATGCCTTTTGACTTAGCTACCTCCCTTGTAAGGGGGAAAAAGCCCTTGGTATATAGATAATCAGCCTTCTTTGGGAGACTGTAAGAGTGAAAGAGAGAAAGGCATCTGGCGACACTATGAGAGGACAGTTCATTGGCACAACATTTTGCTCATTCGAGCTTGATCAAGTCTGTCTACATACCACGAGATTTTCCCCCATATAAAGGAGGTAGCCTTTATCAAATACTAATAGGAGATAGGCAAGAACTAGCATACATATAGAGTGGATAACGAATGGAATATGTTAAGTAACCATGTAGAGAGCGCTAAAACTATCGGTTGCTTGTAGAGAAGACGAGATCACCTTATGGATTGGGATTATAAGTCTTATGGTCTTGTGGTGAACAGGGTCCCCCACATAGGCTTATACGCGATATTTTGGCTTGTAGTATCGCCGCTGCAGAAATGGGACGGAGAAGGAATGTATATATTGTATAGAAATAGCTGGCCTTCGGCCTTGTATTATATTTGTGTGGGTTAAGTCCATATTACGCCTGATCTACAGGCATTTGTATCCTCATGAAAGCACAACCTAGGCCCTGCCGAGCCATTTTTCGGTCAGGATGGGTCGTTTGCTTCTTTTGCGTACGCAGGGTGCGTATATTAGGATGCCAGGTTTTGGTGTCCTGCCCAGTTCTTTTCTGTACTCACCACAAGCGGTGAGCGACTCAGGTCACTCTGCGGTCACTTTTGTGTTTAGGGCAGAGCTCTGAGCCCTGCCCGCCTCGACCCAGCCTAGGGCGACACTCGCGCTAACCAGAATAAAGCCACCAAGCTCATTCGAGTCTCCTTTACTCTCTCGGCACCAAAGCACAAGTAACATTCTTGTAATGCTACAGTCTCTTGCAGTCTCTTCCAGTCTTATGTTCTTGACACTAATGAAGACTCCATCATCGTATGATGCTTTTCGTGGGAGACTGTAAGGCACCGGAGCAACCAGTTGCATGAAACTGATCGCGAGGCGTAACAGTTTGTGTATTTGTGTGTATGTGTATGCACGTATGCAAGGGGTGCGAGGAGGTATTTGTGTGTGTGTGTGTGTGTGTGTGTGTGTGTGTGTGTGCGTGCGTGTGCGTGTGTGTGTGTGTGTGTGTGTGTGTGTGTGTGCGTGTGCGTGTGTGCGATTGGTTTCATGCAACTAGTTGCGTCGGTGTGTGAGCTGCCTAAGTGTATTGGGAGGAGGTTGGAGAATAGTATTGGAGGGAGGGAGAGAGGGAAGGAGGATGGACAAAGGAAAATGCGATCCTCTTCAGCAGGCACATCACAGTCAGTGGTCGAAATATACCTGTTTACTCTGTATCTTAGTTTATCTTTCTCCGAGAGTGGGGTCTAAGTTCTATAAGGACGTAAGAATGAAGGAGACTGCAAGAGACCATAGAGCCTACACTAGGCAGTTTCAAGTCTATCACCACCTGTCATCCCCATCCATAAAGTTGTCTAACCTTCTCTTAAAGCAACCGATAGTTTCAGCGCGCTTGGAATCGGAGAAGGGTGAGAGAATGATGATAAAGAGAATATTTTTTTTAATATGACGAGAAAGAGATAAAGAGAAAAGAGGGAGACAAAAGAGAGCGGATGCTGTAGTTTGTAGGTGAGAAGCCTACGCCAGGAGGCGACGAATAGTTGCGGCCGAAGCCGTCGCCTTTGCCCTATGTACATACGCTCGGACTGACGGAACAGGGAACTAACAGTCACTGCTGGGAATTGGAGAGGAGTGAGGGATTCGAACTCGTAACTATGCAGATGCAAGACCAACACGATTCCAATTACGTCACATGGAGGAAATTTTAATATGAAGAGAGGGAAAATGGACACTCGAGAGAAGAAAACAAAATTGAAATTAAATTAAGTGACTTAAGGGTGAGAGGGAAGCCCGCTGGCCGAGCGGTCTAGGGTGTCGAGGTGATGGTGGTTCGAACCCTGCCATCGGCGAGTTGAACTAAGGTTCATTAAATTCCACGTTACAATGCCCTCTGGAAGGGGCACCGTCCTGGCCTCCTGATAAGGGGGAGTTTGTGACGTTAAACCAAATAAATCAATCAAATCAAGAAATGATAACAAATGATTACCAATTTTTTGCATTAGTTTCATGCATAATGTTTCCTCATGTGGTAACTGTTGTCCTTTATCTTTGTCGTCTGACGCAATATCAAATGCAGTTCTGATCTTCATTCCATATTCATAGATAGGGATGATCCCTGTGACCCCATTTATTCTGGTGACCTCACAAATGAAAGTGACCTCATATATCAAAATGACCTCATAAATGAAAAATGACCTCGTATATGAAAGTGACCTCATAATTATGAAAGTAACCCCATTTATTCTGGTGACCTCACAAATGAAAGTGACCTCATATATGAAAGTGACCTCATAAATGAAACATATATGAAAGTGACCTCATATATGAAAGTGACCCCATTTATTCTGGTGAGCTCACAAATGAAAGTGACCTCATATATGAAAGTGACCTCATAAATTAAACATATATGAAAGTGACCTCATATATGAAAGTGACCTCATAAATGAGTGACCACATTTATGAAAGTGACCTCATAAATAAAAGTGACCTCATATATGAAAGTGACCTCATATATGAAAGTGACCTCATATTTGAAAGTGACCTCACAAATGAAAGTGACCTCGTATATGAAAGTGACCTCGTATATGAAAGTGACCTCATATATGAAAGTGACCTCACAAATGAAAGTGACCTCATATATGAAAATGACCTCATAAATGAAAGTGACCTCACAAATGAAAGTGGCCTCATATGAAAGCGACCTCATAAATGAAAGTGACCTCATAAATGAAAGTGACCTCATATATAAAAGTGAACTCATATATAAAAGTGACCTCACAAATGAAAGTGACCTCATATATGGAAGTGACCTCATAAATGAAAGTGATCTCACAAATGAAAGTGACCTCATATATGAAAGTAACCTCATAAATGAAAGTGACCTCATAAAGGAAAATGAACTCATATATGAAAGTTATCTCACAATTGAAAGTTACCTCATAATTATATGAAAGTAACCTCATAAATGCAAGTGACCTCACAAAAGAAAGTGACCTCGTATATGGAAGTGACCTCATAAATGAAAGTCACCTCATAAATGAAAGTGACATCACATATGAAAGTGACCTCATATATGAAAGTGGCCTCACAAATGAAAGTGACCTCATATATGAAAGTGACCTCATATATGAAAGTGACCTCATATATGAAAGTGACCTCACAATTGAAAGTGACCTCATATATGAAAGTAACCTTATATATGAAAGTGAACTCCCAAATAAAAGTAACCTCATATATGAAAGTGAACTCCCAAATAAAAGTGACCTTACAAATGAAGGTAACCTCGTATATGAAAGTGACCTCATATATGAAAGTGGCCTTATAAATGAAAGTAACCTCATAAATGAAAGTGATCTCATATTTGAAAGTAACCTCATATAAAGTGACCTCATATATGAAAGTGACCTCATAAATGAAAGTGCCCTCGTATATGAAAGTGACTTCATAAATGAAAGTGACCTCATAAATTAAAGTAACCTCATAAATTAAAATTACCTCATAAATGAAAGTAACCTCATAAATGAAAGTGACCTCATAAATGAAAGTAGCCTCATATATGAAAGTGACCTCACATATGAAAGAGACCTCGTATATGAAAGTGACCTCATAAATGAAAGTGACCTCACAAATGAAAGTGACCTCACAAATGAAAGTAACCTCACATGAAAGTGACTTCATATATGAAAGTGATCTCATATATGAAAGTGACCTTATATATGAAAGAAACCTCATATATGAAAGTGACCTCATATATGAAAGTGGCCTCACAAATGAAAATGACCTCATAAATGAAAGTGACCTCATAAATGAAAAGGAAATGTGTAATATTCTTAGATGGTCCAGGGGGGCCTTGTGATGACATGCATTCACAATTAGCATCAGAAACTCTCCCAGAATATCGTTATCATCAAAGGCAGGATCATAATTAGCTCATTTTAATAATATCTAGATTTGGTTTAACATCGCCAACTCTCCACCTTATCAGGAGGCTAGGACTGTGCCCCTTACAGAAGACTTTGTAGCGTGGAATTTAGTGAACTATGTCCTTGGTCCAACTTGCCGGCGGCAGAGTTCGAACGGCTATCATTTCGACCTCCGCCGCATGCAGAGACGCTCTAACTCGCTCGGCCAGCGGTTATTCGTTGTCTTGAGGAAATGTATTTTGAGGATGTAAACATGGTTTCAATCAGTGAAATGTATTCATACACGTCATCTCACCTTAACGCATGAACTTTTCTATCACAATCTCTGGTATTTTTTTCCTTCGTCAAGCGAATTTCCTTTCCAAGAAATTCTTCTTATGCAAGGTGAGCTGGATTTTGGAAAAGGAAAAATATATATATATATATATATATCGAATTCACACCATTAAACGTTACCTCGGCCTCTCTTTTTTTTTTTTTTTTTTTTTTTTAAGTGAGAAGTCTTCAGGAGTCTCCGGAACTCTTTTTTTGGGTCCGCGTTCTTCGGAAAAGTCTTCGGCTTGTTAGCACCGACTCAGGTCGGTATGGCTCCCCTACATCTTCTAATTAGGACCTCCTCCTACTTCTTTATTAATTAGGCCTCGCCCAGACCCTCGACTTCATGATTTCACTCCAGCAACTTTCCAAGACGAATTTACTCTGTTGCCTCTGGAAGCAAGCAACGCCCACGAGCAAGCACACGCACGCGGGCACACACACAAAAACATATGAACACGCGTACACATTACAAAGGATTACAAAGGCGGAGCATGCCGACAGGAGACCTTTTGATCCATATCTAGGTCGGATGCAAAAAAAAAAAAAATCATATTAATAATAAATTAAAAATATAATAATGTAAAAATAACAAATCAAATACATAAATAAATGCATAGGTATAGTTGAATAACAAACAAAAAGGTAAATAGTAAATGATTATAAATTGACATATAACTAATAATAAATGAAAATCAGACAGACAAATTATAACAAAACAAAAACAAATAATATAACATAAATTATAATCATTACAGCATCTTACTTAGGTATTTATCTAAATGATTCTTAAAGCTTCGAACTGAACTACATTGCACTACCTGTGCAGGAAGTTTATTCCATTCATTAACTACACGGTTGGCAAAGTTGTTTCTACCTACTTCCAAATTGAATCTATTTCTGGACAGTTTGAGACCATTGTTTCTTGTCTGATTCTCATTCAATGTGAAAATTTGGTCACTTTTGATGTTGTCAATTCCCTTTAAAATCTTAAAGACCTGTATCAAGTCACCTCTGAGTCTACGCTTTTTTAGGGAAAACAGATTCATGTGCTTAAGTCGATTTTCGTATGATTTATTTTTGATGTTTGGAATCAGTTTTGTGGCTCGCCGTCGTACTTTTTTACATGTATATGTAAACGCATATAGGACACACGCATACACATGCACACAAAGGTACTCACGCACGCATGCACACATACATATGCGCATGCACAAACACACACACACACACACATACACACACACACACATACACACACACACACACACACACACACACACACACACACACACACACACACACACACACACACACACACACACACACACACACACGACTCGCGGCGCAGTGGTTAGAGTTCCCGGCTGTCGCTACGGCGGTCCAAGTTTGAATCCCGCCCAAGGCTGAAGTAATTTCAGTATCGCTGCCCTGCGAGTTGTTACTCCAACTCTTGTGGGCTGGGAGTTAAGTGTGTGTGATGTAAGGTCAAAGCATTACCCATAGATCGGTCATATATGAGCTCTGAGCTCTCGGGAGGGAGGGAAATAGCTGTCGATCACGACTCCAACATGTGATCCAAGACCATGGTGAATCACACACACACACACACACACACACACACACACACACACACACACACACACACACACACACACACACACACACATATATATATATATATATATATATATATATATATAATATGTATGTGTATATATATGCAGATAAATATATGTATATATATGTATATATATGTATATACATATATATATATATATATATATATATATATATATATATATATATATTACACAAGCATAAATTAGAATGATCAATAACTTCTTCAAGTTTTGCGTATTCGTTCATTAGTTTTTTCTTTATTTTTCTTTGAAAATATAAATTTCTTCAAGAGTATAAATGAAATGATCATCAGAAACGTTTAATCGAATTTTGTTCCCTTTTTGCAAAGTTGCGGTTCATATGTCCATCACGATTCTTAAAGTTGCAGAGATTGTGTAGGTCACGAAAAAAGGTCATTGAAAAGGTCACGGCCTTTTACAAAGTTGCAGAGAATGTGAAGGTCACGGAAAAAGGTCACAAAAGGTCACTCTTTGTAAAAGGTCTTTCATTTCGCCTTTGTGCAAATGAGTGGAGTTTCTGCTTCTGTATCGGCCTTTGTCAGACATACTTTTTTTTAACAACAAATCTCACATGAAAGCAACAATTCTCCTTTTTTTTTCTTGCTGTGCGTTTGAGTTCAATTAACAATATCATGCAGTTATGACAGATTCTGTCATAATGAGAATTGTTGGCATGTGAATGGAATATGAAAGATGCCATAACATATACTTGTGTGTGCGTGTGTGTGTTTATATATGTATACATATATATATATATATATATATATATATATATATATATATATATATATATATATATATATATATACACACTAATGAAAGAATTCCTGTTGATATCGATCTTTATCGGACCGGGAACAGAAACTCCCTCAAGGGGACCCGTCCCCTCCGGCCCCTGACTGGTTCAGTGGTGACGTCATGGCAACGAAGACGACTGATTGGCCGAAAACAGCGTAGCGGGGTCGGGCGCAACCCGTTGCTCGTGTATATATATATATATATGAAGACATCCTGACAGGTTGTAAGAGGAGTAGAGGGAAACACACAAGTAGAACAGGAGTTTATTCCTTGACTAGTTTCGCACAGTGATGCTTCTTCAGAAAGAATGGTTTGCATTACAGAATAACTGGTATTAAATACAAAAAATATTAGGAGAAAGAGGGTATAAGGGAAGGTCACTTCCTATTCATGGTGGCACGAAATCGTGCGGGTTGGTCGGACTGGCGCTCCGTGTGGTGCTACGAGTGAACAGATGTCCTGTTGTTTTCCACTCAGTTGCTGCATGTAGTGCTGTTATCTTTGATAATTTAATATCTCCTATTCTATTATTTTTGCATTTATTTGTGGCTATGTATATGGCTTCTACCATTTTCCTCTGTTTCTTACTGAGGTTGTTGTGTAATATATCAGCTTCATCCCATTTTGGTAGGTGCCCTTTTTCATCTATATGGTTCACGAACGCGCTGGTTTCACGGTGGTGACGGACATCGGCTCTGTGTTCTTTGAGTCTTGTTGGCAAACTCCTATATGTTTCTCCAATATAAACATTATCACAACCTGAGCAAGGGATTCTATAAACTAAACTGTTGGTATTATTATTTTCCATCTTTGGTTTAATGATGTCCCCGATTTTCTTTCCTGCGTCACATGAGAAACGGATGTTAGAGTGTCTTAATTCTTTACTTAGTGTGCAGGCCAGATCAGAAGTGGGAACTACTACGTAGTTAATGTTTTTAATGTTTTTTTCCTCCTTGTTATTCCTCTCCCTTACAGCTTTGGCCTTCTTCAAGGTGGACGAGAGAAGACCGGTAGGGAAGCCAAGTTTTCTGAAAGTTTCGGTGACATGATGTAATTCGTCATGGAGGAATTCAGGGCTGCATATTCTGAGTGCTCGGAGAAAGAAGCCCATGACTACGCCGGTCTTGGTCTTTTGGTCGTGAGCACTGAAAAAACTAATATAGTCATCTTTGTGGGTAGGTTTCCTATACACTTTGAATTTGACAGTGCTAATTTCTCTAATGATAACTGTGAAACCAGCGCGTTCGTGAACCATATAGATGAAAAAGGGCACCTACCAAAATGGGATGAAGCTGATATATTACACAACAACCTCAGTAAGAAACAGAGGAAAATGGTAGAAGCCATATACATAGCCACAAATAAATGCACAAATAATAGAATAGGAGATATTAAATTATCAAAGATAACAGCACTACATGCAGCAACTGAGTGGAAAACAACAGGACATCTGTTCACTCGTAGCACCACACGGAGCGCCAGTCCGACCAACCCGCACGATTTCGTGCCACCATGAATAGGAAGTGACCTTCCCTTATACCCTCTTTCTCCTAATATTTTTTGTATTTAATACCAGTTATTCTGTAATGCAAACCATTCTTTCTGAAGAAGCATCACTGTGCGAAACTAGTCAAGGAATAAACTCCTGTTCTACTTGTGTGTTTCCCTCTACTCCTCTTATATATATATATATATATATATATATATATATATATATATATATATATATATATATATTCTTTGTCGTGACACCAGAAACCTCGAGGGATTTTCTGGAGGTCTGTATGCCACATGACGTTATCAGGCGGGAGTAGGACACAATTGGTGAATGAATGTCTCCAACAGATTATTTACCTATGATCAATATTTACGTGATGGGCAACGATGAGTCGCCCTCTAAAGTCATCTGTACAATGACTATAGATATAACAAAAATAAGATGAAATAGAATTAGATAACAAAAAACAAATGAGAATAGATTAAGCAAAAACAATTATGTATATCAGGTCTATGGTAAGGATAAGTGGTGTTTTCTCAAAAAATGGTGTTTTACAGCATATTTCTTGAGGCTAAGCTGTGTTATATATTAAGAAAAAATAGAATAAAATTAGAGTAGAAATAAAATAAGATGAAATACAATAATACAAAATAGAATATAATAAAATAAGATAGATTGAATAAGAGAAGCCAAACGCAGAGTATGGAATCTAATGTATCTAACGTTTCGCCCAGCAGAGCTTTTTCAGAATAAGGTAAAACAAGACAAACTAGAATGAACAATAAAATAAAACGAAAAAATAAGATAGAAGAAAACAAAATAGGATCGAATTAAATAGAAAAATATTTTTCATATCCCAAATTTCTATTTCGAATAAATCAAATAATCTCTTATTAGCTTGAATAAGATTTGTAAATTGCGTCTCAGTAAAACAAAATGAAAAAGACAAGCTAAGCGAAGCGAAGCTAACAGAAGCGAAACGAAGCTAACAGAAGAGAGAGGGAATGAAAAATGAAACTTCATGGGGAATGGGATGGCAATTTTATTTACTTATTCAATCTTTCATTATTCATTATTCTATGTAAAGAGCAGAAACTATCCAAAGTAGACTGGAAGTAAAGAGAAAGAGAAAAAAAATTACGTTAACGAGCAAACGGGAGTACTCGAGCAACAAGGATCCTTCGGAGGCTCTCGAGGGCTCTTCCAGGGGGGCGCTTTCCCCACGCAAGAGCACAAGAAGGTCCCCAGACACTCGAAGCCCCTCCCGCTCCCCATACCCCAGAGAACAACACAGGGGGGCTTGGGTGTTGGCTTAGCGGGGCTTTCCGGGGGGGTCTTGGAGGGGTTCTGAGTCTTTGTCGTCTTCGTCGTCGTCGTCGTCGTCGCCGTCGTTATTGTTCTTTGGGCACAGTGGCACAAGATAGGGCGGATAATTCGTTATATTTAGTTATGTCATCGTCGTTTCTGTGTCTGTTTTAGTCCTGAGTTGGGTCTATTATAGGATTTTGTGTTTTTCTTAATTCAATATGCTTCCTTGGTGACTAATATTTTCTTTAAAGGTGTGCGTATATATA
>NC_134800.1:47951844-47959344 GCF_046742065.1 Oratosquilla oratoria
GTTGTAGCAGGATCGGAGGAGGGATTGAGGAAGTTGGTGGCACAGTTTGGGAGAGTATGAGACAGAAGAAAGCTAAAGATAAATGTGGGTAAAAGTAAGGTGATGAGATGTACAAGGGGTGAAAATAGCAGAAGACTGGAAGTGAGCATTAAGGGAGAGTGACTGGAGGAAGTAGATAGTTTTAGATACTTGGGTGCAAATGTGGCAGGAAAAGGTGGAGTGAAGGTGGAGGTAGAATGTAGAATGAGAGAAGCGAGTAAATGCCTTGGTGGATTGAAGAGTGTAATGAGGAATAGACATGTGGGAATGGATGCTAAGAGGAGACTGTATGAAGGAGTGATTGTGCCAACAGCATTGTATGTGGCAGAAACATGGAACATAAAAGAGGAAGAGAGAAGGAGTTTGAATGTGTTTGAGATGAGGTGTCTGAGAAGTATGATGGGGGTTACTAGGCTGGATAGAGTGAGAAATGAGGAGGTGAGGAGGAGAACGGGAGTGGAAAGGGAGTTGGGAGATAGGGTTGATGAAAGAGTATTAGGATAGTTTGGACACATGGAAAGAATGAGTGAAGAAAGACTAGTAAAAGAGGTATAGAAGGCAGATATGGAGGGAGTGAACATGAGGGGACGTCCTAGGATGAGGTGGATGGATGGGATGAAGGGGGCTTTGGGGAAGAGGGGAATGTCTGTTGAGGAAGGACGGGAGAGGACAGAAGACAGGGGTGAATGGAGAATGGTTGTATATGGATGATGTTGTGATGCATAAGGTGGAATGGGCAGGGGGATGGGGGGGGGTGAGGTAGTATGTGTGAGCAAAATTTGACGTAGCCCGAAGGGATTTCTCCCCGTCTCCTCCTTTTATGCATGGGGGAACGGAAAGGGGGGGTCGCCGATTTAATGAAGCGGCCTTGCTGTGGATGTGCTGTGTCTTGCGACACTGCTTCTGACCCAGGGCAGTGGACAAGGTGCAGGGATGACCCGTCATCCAGGAGGTGCTAAGATAAGAGGGAGGGTGGAGGGGTGTGGAGTGTATTTAGGGATGGAATGGGTGGGAATGATTTTATGCCTTTTCCTTTTTGGCTACCTCCCTTGTAAGGGGGAAAAAGCCTTGGTATATGTATGTGTATATATATATATATATATATATATATACATATACATATATATATATACATATATATATACATATACATATATACATATATATATATACATATATATATATATATATGTATATATATATATATATATATATCTGTGTGTGTGTGTGTCTTCTAATACAAAGGCCAGATTATTTTCTTTTTGTTACTCTTTTTATTTTGAGGAGAATTTCTTGTTGAACTTTGATTATATACTAATAAGCTAGTTGAAAGTTGTTCATAGATACGTATATTACGATCACTAACAGACCACGCATTAACATACCTTCCCATGTCCCCTCTATGTATCCCCTCCTAGCATATATAAGTCCACCCACCCTTTGTACAACCACGCTGAAGAGGATCACAGACAGTGATCGTAATATATCTTCGAACTGTTTTCTTTTCTCCGATAGTGGGGTATTCCGTCTATACTAATAAATTAAAACTCAGGTTAAGATCTTCGAGATGACTGTTGCAATCAAGACAGACTGCAAGAAGATAGACTGTAAGAGAGAGACGTCACAAGGCACGTCACAGCACGTTACTCTGCCAGAGACGAGGTTAACGTTCGCTCCAGCACCATGCACGCGAACGCGCGCACACATTTTAGGAGTAGTGTGGTACTGGATCACCAGCAAGACCTGACCCTTCCCCACAACAATGAGGGAAAGAGACCTCACAACCAGGTCAACGCCCAACGGACAGCTCCGCGGTCAACTTCCACAAGGGCGACCGTTAATACTACCATAGGAACGGCATTTTTCTGTATATTTTTTTCTTTCTTGTTCCATTTCATTTATGTTATGTTACTCTTGTTCTAGGTTAGGTATATTATTTGTAAATAGCTAGCAAAATATTGAGTGTATCACTCAATTAGTTTCACGTCAATTTTGGCCTCTTGTGTATAAATGCTATCTGTAAATGGATGTTGTGTCCATCGACACCAAACCCTTTTTCGCCACGACTCAATGTTCGGTGGACAGATTCACTCTGGGTTTTGAGCTGGTTACGCTGTCTCCTCTCTGCTTCCACGCCGAATAAAGTCCTAAAACTCATCGCCTGGCAACTCAAACTTCTAGCCTCCGAGAACTTAGCAACAGTGTGGATAGTAACACAAATCCTACCACACGACTTTAACCCTGTCAGTACCGAGGTTTCCTTTAGTAATAGTGATAGTCATTGTAATAGTAATTCGTAAACAAAAAGAAATGCAAAGCCACAAGCAGGATAATTTGGAATACGAAGATACACTTCGATAAGAACATGCGCGTTGTCATATCCTGTTAAGGACGAGCGGCGATGTATCCCCGCGTCATGATGTCTGCAATATTTTCCCTCTGCCCATCGTTTCTCGTGACGTCACCGGCGCCATCTTGGCCCTATGCCGCCGTGAGAAATAAGTCCCCGGGTAATATCCGCAGCGGTCAGGATATTAGGTGGTGATTTTGGGCCCAGGGAGATGAAGGTGTGTGTGTGTGTGAAAGTGTGAAAGTGTGTGTGTGTATGTGTATGTGTGGTAGTGGATGTGGATGTGTGGGTGATGGGTCGAGTGTGGGGAAGTGTGTGCGTGTGTGTGTGTGTGTGTGTGTGTGTGTGTGTGTGTGTGTGTGTGTGTGTGTGTGTGTGTGTGTGTGTGTGTGTGTGTGTGTGTGTGTGTGTATGTGTGTGTGTTAGTGTATGTGTGTGCGTGTGCGGGTGTACAGATGTGAGTGCGTGGATTTATGGGCGGTTTAATGTTGGGATGTAGATTTGAATGAATGAATGTGTGTGCGTGTGTGTGTGTGTGTGTGTGTGTGTGTGTGTGTATTCACCTTGGTCTTTGGATCACGTGTTGGACTCGCGATCGACAGCTATTTCCATCCCGGAAGAGAGCTCAGAGCAGCGATGCTGAAATTATTTCAGCCCTGGGCAGGATTCAAACCCGGAGCGCCTTAGTGACAGTCGTGGTGAGTGTGTGTTTGTGTGTGTGTGTGCGTGTGTGTTTGTGTGTGTGTGTGCGTGTGTGTATGTGTGTGTGTGTGTGTGTGTGTGTGTGTGTGTGTGTGTGTGTGTGTGTGTGTGTGTGTGTGCGTGCGCGTGGGTGTGCCTGCGTTTATATGTGTGGGCGTCCATGTTATAGATGAGAGAATGTGCTAAAGTTGGGAACAAAAACGAGGGCCGAAGAAAAAAGAGCAATAAAATAAAATAAAAGAATAATTCTAATAGAAAAATAAATAAAAAGTAAAACAGAATGATTTCTTTGGACAAGAAAAAGCAAAAGAGAAAACATGAAATATGACCGAATACGAATGATGGATAAGACATTCGAGAGAAAATGTTTAATAACGAAAAAGAGAAGGAGAGGTTACATTATAATAGAGAGTAGAAGGGAAGGGAAGGGAAGGAAAGCAACAAGATAGTAATAATAGTAAAAATAGATAAAGAAAAAAGAAATGGATACTGTATATAAAGTAAGTAGGAAAATGGACAGATTGAATTGAGAGAGAGAGAGAGAGAGAGAGAGAGGGGTGGTTAAGAAAACGAGAGAGACAGCGGAAGAGAGGGAGAGAAAGGGAAAGGAAGGGAGAAAAAATAAGAGATAGAGATAGAGAGATAGAGAATGAGAAGAAGAGAGAAAAGGAAAGAGTGAAAGAGGAAAAAGAGACGCAAAAGAAACTCTTTACTGTGGAAAACGAGCTTGAATATGAGAAAAAAAATAATGCAAGAAATATAGAAAACGGAGAAAGAAAACGGAGGACGGGGTGAAGGGAATACGACACAAGAGTAAAGTAAAAAGGACTAAATTCCACAAGAAAATAGAGGCGAAAGGAGAGAAGGAAGTGAAAGGAACAAATTGAATAATTTTTTGAAAAAAAAAAAAAAAGTCGAGCTGATGGTCATTTTGCCCTGAGGTCAAAGAAAGACTTCAAGAGCTGATGGAGGAGATTGGGAGGATGAAGGGGAATGGAGTAAATGGAGATTTGTGTTGGTGAATGAGGGAGAAAGGACCAAGAGTAAAGACATTCTTTTTTGTTGGGGAGAAGGATGGGGGAAGAGGAGGAGGAGGAGGAGGGGTAAGAGGAGGAGGGAGGAGGGGTAAGAGGAGGAGGGAGGAGGGACCAAAGAACATCTCTTGTGAGAGGAGGACGAGGGGAAGAGGAGGAGGGAGGAGGAGAAGGAGGGTGAAGAGGAGGAGGAGGAGAGGGTAAAAGGAGGAGGGAGGAGGAGAAGGAGGGTGAAGAGGAGGAGGAGGAGGGGCAAGAGGAGGAAAGGGGAGGAGAAGGAGGGGTAAGAGGAGGAGAGAGGAAGAGAAAGAGGGGAAGAATAGGAGGAGGAGGGGAAGATGAGGAGGAGGGGTAAGACGAGAAGGAGGAGGAGGAGGAGAGGTAAGACGAAGAGGGAGGAAGGACCAAGGTTAAAGGCATTTTGGGGGTGGGGAGGAGGGGGAAGAGGAGAAGGAGGAAGAGGAGGAGGAGGAAGAGGAGGAGGGGTATGAGGAGGAGGGATAAGAGGAGGAGGAGGAGTAAGAGGAAGGGAGAGGAGGAGGAAGAAGAGGAGGAGGAGGGGTAAGAGGAGGAGAGGAGGAGAAGGAGGGGTAAGAGGAGGAGATAGGAGGAGAAGGAGGGGGAAGAAGAGGAGGAGGAGGAAAAAGAGGAGGAAAAGGAGAAGGAGGAGGGGTAAGAGGAGGAGGAGGAGGAAGAAGAGGAGGAAAAGGATAAGGAGGAGGGGTAAGAGGAGGAGGTAGGAGGGGAAGGAGAGGAAAAGGAGGAGGAGAAGGAGGAGGAGGGAGGAGGGACCAAGGGGGAAATCTTGTGTGAAGGAGGAGAAGGAGGGGGAAGAAGGAGGAGATGGAGGAGAAGGAAGGAGGGGAAAATGACGTCTGTGACTAGGAGAAGTCTTCCTCTATGAATCGGTTGCTGAAACAAGACATGGACAAATGAACAGCAGCAGACCTATTGGTCCTTACAAGACTGTCCTAGTACTCAAACTATTATTGATAATATTTTTAACCTATCTAGAAGTAAATAGTTCTAGTCGGGGATTGGTAGCTAAATAAATGTCGAGATTTTTTTTTTTTTTTTTTAACTTCTACAGTGAAACAAGCAAGACTTCTGTGAGCTTCAGTGGTATATGCCTACCACCTGTTGGTGATAGGCATATACCAAGAGGTGGTATGCACGAAGAGAAGAATGCCAAGTTCGCCGGTTTGGTATCTGGGCGGGGGGTGGTAAGGAAATGGATGAAATAATTGGCCATTAACGGGGAAACGAGATAATGGGTCACGTGATACGAAAGGAGTTGTTTAACAAGGATAGCCGTCACACGTTTTAATTACTTCACTTGACGCTAAGAACGATGAGAAGAGAAGCTTCTATGTAGAAAAAGAAGGTAATTGTAGTCGTTGTTAGTTTGAGTAAATGGAGATAATTAACTTTGTGTTCAGAAGGAAATTTGATGTCAAACGGCACCTTTAGGAAAAATAGACTTGTACACGCACACACGCACGCGCACACGCACGCACGCACGCACACATGCACACTCACGCATGCACTCACACGCGCTCACATACACACACACACACACACACACACACACACACACACACACACACACACACACACACACACACACACACACACACACACACGCACGCACACACACACACATACTCACACATGCGCACACATTCACGTACACATGCGCACACATGCACACACACACACACACACACACACACACACACACACACACACACACACACACACACACACACACACACACGCGCGCACACACACACACGCGGGCACACACACACACACACACACAAACACACAAACACACACGCGCGCGCGCGCACACACGTACACAAACACACACACACACACACACACACACGCACGCACGCACACACACGCACACACACGCACACGCACACACACACACACACACACACTCACACACACACACACACACACACACACACATATGTATATATATATATATATATATATATATATATATATTTCATTTCTTATTTATTTATTTTATTTATTTATTCGTTTATTTATCTATCTATTCATTTATTTATTTTATTTTATTATGATTTTTAGACCTTCTAACGGTTGATGTAAGTGAGAGTAGGAAACCCAGGAATCTTAGTCCGAATTTATTCCTGATTAGTTTCGCAGTTACGCTTCGACAAAGGAATGGTGTACGCAATGGGTTGTGGGCATTTATAGATGACGGAGATCCCCAATACCTCTCCGCGTTGCCAGATTTGGCGACAAGTGTGAAAACCACCTAATGATATATTTGTTTAGAAGATAGTAATAATTAACAATAGTAATATACCACTACTAAGAATAATGATAATAGTAATAATAGTAGTAATAATAATGATAAAATAGTAATAATGGATAATAGGATACGTGACTTGACGACATGCGAAATAAAAATATGGTAGAACGTTTTATGAATATTTCGGAATAAAAAAAAATGGAAGAAAAATGGAAATAGTAAGTAAAAGTGGTGAAGGTAAGAATGTGAAGGATAGTACCTAATTAGAGTCGAGAGGTTTGAGAATCCATTCTTGGAGAGCAAATGTCGAGGTGGACTTTGTACATTTCAAGTCCTCGGTCCCTCTTGTTTGTGTTTTTGTAATTGGCATGTTAAGGGATTCAATTATTTTCCGTTGTTTCTTGTGTAGACTTTTGGTCAGAATAGTAGTTCCCTCCCAATGTGGTAGGTGTCCCTCTGTGTCTATGTGGTGAACTACGTAGAACCTTTGCTTCTTGGTGGTGTCTAATGTCTGCTTTGTGTTCTCTGAGTCTGTTATTAAGTCCTCTGCACATCTCACTGTAGTATACACTGTCACATCCATCACAAGGAATTTTGTAGACGATGCTGTTGTCACAGTTTGTCTTGGTTTTGTTCTTTGTGATTAAGTGTCCCGTCTTTTTTTTCCGGTGTCACTTACTATAATGAGTTCTGTTTGTCTCAGCGTCTTCGAAAGCATGTGAGGTCAGAGTTAGGAACTACAGCCTCTCTTCACTTTCTTTTCTCTGTCTGATTTTAATGACTTTCCTTAATGATGTCCCTATCATGTTCTTAGGGCATCTTAGGTTCCTGAATGCATTAGTTATGTATTTCATTTCCTCCTGTAAATACTCCTCTCTGTATATTCTAAGAGCCTTAAGATAAAACCCAATAATCACTCCTGATTCAGTCTTTTTGTATTGTGCATTAAAGTAATGGATGAAGTCGTCCTTGTTTGTCGGTTTGCGGTGTACTCGTACCTTTAACCTAGCGTTGTCATCCAATCTAATGACGACAGTGTTTAGGAAAGGTAGGTAACTGTTGGTTTCTTCCTCTATGGTGAA
>NC_134800.1:47964344-47969344 GCF_046742065.1 Oratosquilla oratoria
CAAGTGCTCAGTCGGCGTGGCATTCTGCGGACACCTCCCTGTAAGCCCTCCAAGGGTGCAAGTCCTCCGAGGGTGCCAGTCCTCCGAGGGTGCAAGTCCTCCAAGGGTGCAGGTCCTCCGAAGTTGTAAGCCCTTGGAGGCTTACAACTTCGGCTTTTTAACTTGGATTGAGAATCATTTCGGCTTTTTCACTTGGACTGAGAATCATTTCGGCTTTTTAACTTGGACTGAGAACCATTTCGGCTTTACACTTGGACTGAGAATCATTTCGGCTTTTTCACTTGGACTGAGAATCATTTCGGCTTTTTCACTTGGACTGAGAATCATTTCGGCTTTTTCACTTGGACTGAGAATCATTTCGGCTTTTTCACTTGGACTGAGAATCATTTCGGCTTTTTCACTTGGACTGAGAATCATTTCGGCTTTTTCACTTGGACTGAGAATCATTTCGGCTTTTTAACTTGGACTGAGAACCATTTCGGCTTTACACTTGGACTGAGAATCATTCCGGCTTTTTCACTTGGACTGAGAATCATTTCGGCTTTTTCACTTGGACTGAGAACCATTTCGGCTTTTTCACTTGGACTGAGAATCACTTCGGCTTTTTCACTTGGACTGAGAATCATTTCGGCTTTTTCACTTAGACTGAAACGAAAGGCGTTAGACTGGCATTCTCCCCCCACCCCGACACGTATTTGCTTCTTCTTCTAACACATTTATATCAATCAATTTATACATTCAATTCTATCTAGCAACCAATAATCATTCTTAGCCTAGTATCCCTGTATAGGGTATTAATTGCATTTATTGTATGTGATAATTATTTCAGGGTCTTTAGTGGCACCCCTACGGAGAAGAGTCGCGAATGATTCTTTTGTGTGTGAAATCAATCTTGAAAAAAAATTCTTTAGTCACTACACGAACAAGAAGACTCCGTCAAACCCTTAAGGTCCATCTCAGACGCGTCCTCCTTTACCCTCGAGTCTTATTAAGCTCAAGTCGTCCTCAGGTCCACCAAAGAGAACCTCAACTTCGATGTAAAGGGGAATTCTTCCTTATCAAGGAGCAAGGTCTTCAAGTGTCAAAAACATCGAACTAAGTTTTGAAGGTTTTCGAGTAGATTAAAAGAAATATGGCGTCAGGGGTGACTGGGGGGGCATGGGTCCTTCCATAATTTCTTTCTGATTTATTTTCTTCGGGGGAATTTCAAGAGCAAAGGTTGTATCTGATCATGAAACTTTATTTTTAGACTTGGTTGCAATTCACATTCAAGGGTCCAATGCGTAGAGTAGAGAATGTAATGAAAAATGTGATGGGATCAAGTCTAAGTAAAAGAAGACTAATTTTGTAAAAAGAAAGAAAAGCAAATATGTATATCTACATATATACCTGCATATAATTATACATACCTATATGTATATATATATATATTTATATAATATATATATATATATATATATATATATATATACGTATGTATAATGATATGCATGTGTATATGTAGATATGTATATATATATATATATATATGTATATATATATATATATATATATATATATGTATGTATATAAAAACGCACGGTAGAGAAGGGAGAAAAAATAAAATGAAATAAAAATGACGAAAGGGAATAACTAAAGTGAGAATATTCATAAAGAGGAAAGAGGTGGAGAGAAAACGGGGGGAGGAGAGAATGCTCAAAATTGAAGAGGAGAGGGGAGGAGGAAATACCCAAAATTGAAGAGGAGAGGGGAGGAGGGAATACCCAAAATTGAAGAGGACAGGGAGGAGGGAATACTCAAAATTGAAGAGGAGAGGGAGGAGGGAATACTCAAAATTGAAGAGGAGAGGGAGGAGGGAATACTCAAAATTGAAGAGGAGAGGGAGGAGGGAATGCTCAAAATTGAAGAGGAGAGGGAGGAGGGAATATTCAAAACTGAAGAGGAGAGAGAGGATGGAATACTCAGAATTGAAGAGGAGAGGAAGGAGGGAATACCCAAAATTGAAGAGGAGAGGGAGGAGGGAATACCCAAAATTGAAGAGGAGAGGGAGGAGGGAATACTCAAAACTGAAGAGGAGAGAGAGGATGGAATACTCAGAATTGAAAAAGAGAGGAAGGAGGGAATACTAATAATTGAAGAGGAGAGGAAGAAGGGAATACTCAAAACTGAAAAGGAGAGGAAGAAGGGAATACCCAAAATTGAAGAGGGAAGGAGGAGGGAATACCCAAAACTGAAGAGGAGAAGGAGCCAGACCAGGGAAGACTAATGACCTTCGTGGGATCAGAGAAGTGGGTAAAGGAGAGGAAGTTGAGGAAATGAGGACTTCAGATCTTGGAGAATGATCGAGAGGAGGAGGAAGAGGAGGAGGAGGAGGAGGAGGAGAAAGGAGAAGAGAAGGTCATGACCGAGAGGATTTTTGAAAAATAAAAATGAAATATTGAGAAACCAGGTGAAAGAGAGGAAGCTGGAGAGGAACTGGGAAGAGGATGAGGTAAGAGGAGGAAGATAGAAGAAGAAGAAGAAGATGGTGATGGTTCTACCCCAGGAGGCGCTGAGTAGCTGCGGCCGAAACCGTCACCTTTGCCCTATGTGCCTTGGGGGCTCTTAGGGCAGGTAACAGTCACTGTTGGGGTTAGGAGAAAGAGAGAGAGAGAGAGAGAGAGAGAGAGAGAGAGAGAGAGAGAGAGAGAGAGAGAGAGAGAGAGAGAGAGAGAGAGAGAGAGAGAAAGAGAGGGATAAAGGATAATATCAAATAACATCTTTGAGGTGAGAAACGTCCCTAACTTAACTTAATCTAACCTAACCAAACTTAACCTAACGTAATTAACCTAACTTAACCTAACCAAACTTTACCTGACGTAAGTTAACTTAACCTAACTTAATCTAACCAAACTTAACATGACCTAACCTAACTTAACCTAAACTAACCTTACATAACCTAACCTAAACTAATCTTACATAACCTAGCCTAACCTAACTTAACCTAACCTAACTTAACCTAACCTAGCTTAACCTAACCTAATATAACCTAATATTACCTAACATAACATAAACTTAACCTAACCTAACTTAACCTAACCTAACCTACCTTAACCTAACCTAACTTAACCTAACCTAATATAACCTAACATTACCTAAAATAACATAAACTTAACCTAACCTAACTTAACCAAACCAAGGCAAACCAAACCAAAACCAAACTTAACCAAACCTAACCAAGCCTAACCTAACCTAACTTGACCAAACTTGACCAAACCCAACCTGACCTAACCTAACCTAAAGTAACCTAACCTAACTTAACCTAACCTATCCTAACCTAACCTAACCTAACTAAACCAAGCCAAATCCAACCTAAGGCAAGACGTCGATTACAATCCTCTCCCACGGCCTCCATGACGTCGTTCTTAGCATATCACCTTGAACAGCCTCGGGCTCTGAGTGTCATGATTTCAGACGAAAGCTTTAAGGCTCTTCGTCTTCTTCCTTTTTTTTCTTTTCTTTTTTTTTCTTTTTTTTTTTCTTCACTTTCACGCTCTTCCGTTCTTTGTCTATGTCCTCCACTTTGTCTTATTCTTTCTCTTGTGCTTCCCATGACGTTATGTTTATTTTTCTTTTGAGAACACACAAAAAATTATACATGCATGCGCACCAGCACACACACACACACACACACACACACACACACACACACACACACACACACACACACACACACACACACACACACACACACACACACACACACACACACACACACACACACAGGAACGGAGGAGGATTGCAACTCATTACAACAAGACTTGGACAAGATCTGGAAATGGACTCAAAAGTGGGAAGTGAAATTCAATATCAAGGAATGTAGTACAATGGAATTTGGAAAAAGTAAAGACAGAATATCGAGAGATTATAAAATTGGTGAAGAAGAGGTCAAAAAAGTAAACTCGGAAAAAGACCTTGGAATGATGATCAGCAAAGACATGACACCGGACAAACATATTAATAAAATAGTCGCAGAAACCTACAATTTATTGAGGTCAATAAAAGTGGTATTTGTATATTTGGATGAGGAAATGATAAAAAAAAAAAAAAAATAACTACACTAATAAGACCAAAACTCGAGTACGCAGCAACACTATGGACACCCAGTACCAAAAAAAAATTTAAAACATTAGAAAGAATACAAAGAGCAACAACAAAACTGGCACCAACTCTTTCCAAAATGATATATGAACAAAGACTGTCCAAATTAGAATTACTAACTCTAGAACAAAGAAGGGAAAGAGGAGACCTACTAACTATCTATAGAATTATGAAAGGAATGGAAATCTTAGACAAGAATGATTTATTGAAATGGGACAATGGAAAAACAAGAGGACACGAAAAGAAACTGAATAAAGATAATTACAGAAGAGATCTGAAAAAAAAAATAGCTTCCCACACAGAGTGATAGATACCTGGAACAAATTAGACAAAGAAACAGCGTGTGCAAACACTATTCAAGATTTTAAGAAAAAAACTTGATGCTGAAAGATACAAAGACGGGTCACCACGAGCATAGGTCCCTTCCCGTATAATATAACTAGGTAAATACACACACACACACACACACACACACACACACACACACACACACACACACACACACACACACACACACACACACACACACACACACACACACACACACACACACACGCAAACACACACACACACACAAACACACACACACACACACACACACGCACACACACACCCACACACACACACACACACACACACACACACACACACACACACACACACACACACACACACTCACACACACACTCACACTCACACTCACACTCACACACACACACACACACACACACACACACACACACACACACACACACACACATACACACACACACACGCACACACACACACACACACACACATGGCGCTGTGGTTAGAGCTCTGGCCTGCCACTACGGAGGTCCGGGTTCGACCCTCGCCCG
>NC_134800.1:47981844-47984344 GCF_046742065.1 Oratosquilla oratoria
GTTTTGTGATTTCTTTGCATATATATATATATATATATATATATATATATATATATGTGTGTGTGTGTGTGTGTGTGTGTGTGTGTGCGTATGTATATTTATATATATACATATATATATATATGTATATATATATACTGTATATGTATATATGTATGTATATATATATGCATATATATATATGTATACATATATATATATATATATATGCATATATGTATATATATGTATACATATGTATATATATATATATATATAAATATATATATACATATATATATATGTACATATATGTACTGTATATACATATATATATACACACACATATATATATATATATATATATATATACATATATATATATATATATACCTGTAAAATTCTGATAATATTGTTTGTCATCTTGCTTGCCTGAAACCGTCACCTAGCCAATCAGAAGAGATATTACGTCAAGACTGAGGACCAGTTAATCAGGAGAGATCAGAAGAAGAGATATGACGTCACGACTGAGGACTAGCCAATCAGAAGAGACATGACGTCACGACGTCAGTTCTGTGGGTCCTAAGGAACCCCAGCTCTGAGCTCGTGACGTCACGACTGCTAATTTTCCAATTTGCCAATTTTTTAATTTCCAATTTTCCGATTACATATTTTCTGACCATTAATATTTAAAATTTTCATATTCATTATTTAAAAGTATAGCCAACTCCTGAATTAGCATCTATGAGGCATAATGAGTATATTAGAATATTACGTAGTGTTCCAAGCAACGACGACATGACGTCACAATTTTCCGATTACATATTTTTTTATCATTAATTTCTAAAATTTTCATATTCAGTACTTGAAAGTATAGTCAACTCCTGAATTAGCATCTATGAGGCATAATGAGTTTATTAAAATATTACGAACCGTATGACTCATATGATGCGTAGTTTTCCAAGCAACGACGACATGACGTCACAATCTTCTGCATTTCACTTCTTATAACTAATCAAGTCACTGCCTTTGTCTACTGAATAGAAGTAAGAGCTCTAAATTATACTCAATTTGACATAGAAACTTATTTTCCGTGATTTATAATATACGGTGATAGTGACATAGTATATCTATCATAAAGTTTAAATTCAAAAACGTTACTACTCGCTCAAGTCCCATGGGACTCCCTGGATGATAATGATTATGAGTGGGAGTGGGATTGGGAGTGGGAGTGGGAATGGGAGTGGGATGACGAGACGTGACATAACATAAGCATAATTAAGGAGGCTCTCCTTATTTAATTTCTTGAGAACGCCTGTATCAAGTTTACTTTCCTTCGAGAGAGCACGAGGACCGCACACAACTGGCAAGTCTTGAGCTAATAGTAACCTGCTTTAAAAAGAGGAGACATTTAAGATTTTATTTGACCCAACGGGTGGTCTAGTATATATATATATATATATATATATATATATATATATATATATATATATATAAAATAAACAAAAAATATATATATATATATATATATATATATATATATATATATGAATATATTAATATATTTATATATATGAATATATTAATATATTTATATATATACATATATATATATATTTATATATATACACACATATATATATATATATATATATATATATATAAATATATACGTATATAATATATGTATTTCATATTGAGGAAAAGGAGGAGAGGGTATTGTTACTCACATATCTGTCTACGTCACCATAAATAAAAATATTAAATTTTCTGACCACTTCTCCATTTTCTCACTTGTTCAATCATTCCTTGATTCTCTACTAAAAAAAAATCTATCACTACTATTATCCATGTTTCTAAGATGGCTTACTTATATGCAATTATTTATACTTTTTTAACCATCGTTGATTTTCCACGCTTGATCTCTGTGTCTGCACGTTCCACTTATTAATTACTTTCATTTATTTATTGTCCTCTTTTTTTTCGAGATTTTTCTTGTCTCTTTTTCATATTGAGATTCTTTATGGCTTTGCCTCAGGCGTCTAATGTTGGCAGCCACTTTAATATCTCCACCAAGTCCCCACCAGCCCACCAGCCCCCCAGCCCCCCACCCCGGGGGGGTGAAGGGGGGTGGCTTCGTTCTCCGGTCTTTCAACTCTCCAGCTCTGTTCTTACCTTTAATTCTCTTTATTTTTTTCTCTCTCTCTTTCTCAATCTTTCTCTCTCTCTCTCTCTCTCTCTCTCTCTCTCTCTCTCTCTCTCTCTCTCTCTCTCTCTCTCTCTCTCTCTCTCTCTCTCTCTCTCTCTCTCTCTCTCTCTCTCTCTCGTGCCAATCTCTCTTTCTCTCTCTCTCTCTCTCTCTCTCTCTCTCTCTCTCTCTCTCTCTCTCTCTCTCTCTCTCTCTCTTTCTTTTTCATTCTTTCATTATCTGTCTTCTCTCTCTCTTTCTTTCTTTTTTCATTCTTTCATTATCTCTCTTCTCTCTCTCTCTCTCTCTCTCTCTCTCTCTCTCTCTCTCTCT
>NC_134800.1:48009344-48016844 GCF_046742065.1 Oratosquilla oratoria
CTATCATTTATCAAACGGTTACTTTCTAAATGATGTTCGATAGCATCTCTGAAGATAGTTTCCATTATTTTTCCTACGATTGAAGTCAGACTTATAGGCCTATAGTTATTTGGCTTCTTTTTGTCACCTTTTTTGAATATGGGAGTAACGTTAGCTAGCTTCCATTCTCTTGGTACATCTCCGGATATGATGGATTTCTTGAAAATAATTTTTAATGGAACAACAATCTCATTTTTCATTTCCTTTAAGATTCTTGGATGCCAACCGTCAGGCCCTGGTGTTTTATTAACTTTGAGTTTGTCTATACACCTTTTAATTTTTTCTTTTGTTATATTTACCGTAGTGAGTAAGCTTACCCTAGACTTTTCACAGGTTTCAGTTTGGAATTCACTTTGAGGTGTTTCGTTTACGAATACTGAGCTAAAATAATTGTTTAAGATATTGCACATTCCTTCATTTGAATACACACACACACACACGTACACACACATACACACACACACATACACACACACACACACACACACACACACACACACACACACACACACACACACACACACATACACACACACATACACACACACATACAGACACACACACACACACACACACACACACACACACACACACACACACACACACACACACACACACACACACACACAAAACACACACACACACCCACACAAAACACACACACACACACACACACACACACACACACACACACACACACACACACACACACACACACACACACACACACTAATAAAATGGGATGATATAAATACAAGAGGGCATGGAAAGAAAATCAAGAAAGACATTTATGGAAGAGATCTGAAAAAGAACAGCTTTCCCCACAGAGTAATAGACATTTGGAACAAGTTAGATGAGAAAGTGGTGTGTGCAAAAACAATACATGAATTTAAAAAACAGTTTAGATATAATGAGATATGAAGACGGGACACTACGAGCACAGCTCCCCTTCCCGTAAAATACAGCTAGGTAAATACAACTAGGTAAATACACACACACACACACACACACACACACACACACACACACACACACACACACACACACACACACACACACACACACACACACACACACACACACACACACACACACACACACACACACACACACACACACACACACACACACACACACAAAGACAGACACGCGCGCACGCATGGACAAATGAACGCGTATAAATTGTTCAGTAATTGAATAAATAAATCGATGATTAATGATGAATAGCTCTATAATTAGAGAATAGACAAAGAAGCACTTTATTAATCAAAAGATATTTCAGTATTTATTTATCTCATTTTTCAGAGGCATCCATGCATGCAAACACGCAAGAAAACAAACGTAACAAAAAAAAAAAAAATCGGTGAAAGAAACTCCTAAACACATTCTAGGCTGTTAGTTATCATGACGTCACGCTCTTCATTTTACCTAGAATTGAGGAAGGCTCCCTCGCTCCAAAACAATGGGTCTTTGTTGGTTTCTCTTTCTCTTTAGAGAGAGAGAGAGAGAGAGAGAGAGAGAGAGAGAGAGAGAGAGAAAGAGAGACAGAGGAATCGTCTAGCAGATGCAGTGATGACGTAGAGTGCTGTAATTCAGAAGTAGATTTGGATGAATTGAAATCAATGGCAGAAGTTAAGGTGTTTGGGGGGAGAAGTAGGTATTATGATGAGTAAATGCACTGAAGGACTGGAAAGAATCCTTGAAGACTGGTACAGAGGAAGAGAAGATAATTTTCTGTGTGCGTGTGTGGGTATGTGTGTGTATGTGTGTGGGGTGTGTATGTGTATGTGTGTATATGTCAATCTTTCTCTCTCTCTCTCTCTCTCTCTCTCTCTCTCTCTCTCTCTCTCTCTCTCTCTCTCTCTCTCTCTCTCTCTCTCTCTCTCTCTCTCTCTCTCTCTCTCTCTCTCTCTCTCTCTCTGTGTGTGTGTGTGTGTGTGTATTCACCTCGGATCTGCTGCAGCCTCTTTTCGAGACAGCCAGACACCACCCTACGGCAGTGAGCTCAGAGCTCATTATTAGCAGATCTCTGGGTAGGTCTGAGACCACTCACACTCCATACACCGGGAATGCAAGTTCACAACTCCTTGACTAACGTCCCGTACCTACTCGCTGCTAGGTGAACAGGGGCTACACGTGAAAGGAGACAAACCCAACTTGTCTCCGCCCGGCCGGGGAATCGAACCCCGGTTCTCCGGCTTGTGAGGCCAGTGCCTTACCAATCCGCCACCGGGTGTGTGTGTGTGTGTGTGTGTGTGTGTGTGTGTGTGTGTGTGTGTGTGTGTGTGTGTGTGTGTGTGTGTGTGTGTGTGTGTGTAGGTATACATATCAATCTCTTCCCCTGCGTGTGTCATTCTCTCTGTCTCTATCTATCTATCTATCTATCTATCTATCTATCCATCTATCTGTGTGTGTGTGTGTGTGTGTGTGTGTGTGTGTGTGTGTGTGTGTGTGTGTGTGTGTGTGTGTGTGTGTGTGTGTGTGTGTGTGTGTGTGTGTGTGTATGTGAGTGCGTACGTGTGTGTATTTACCTAGTTGTACCTAGTTGTATTTTACGGGAAGGGGAGCTATGCTCGTGGTGTCCCGTCTTCATATCTCATTTTATCTAAACTATTTTTAAATTCATGTATTGTTTTTGCACACACCACTTTCTCATCTAACTTGTTCCAACTGTCTATTACTCTGTGAGGAAAGCTGTTCTTTTTCAGATCTCTTCTATAGCTGTCTTTTTTTATTTTCTTTCCGTGTCCTCTTGTATTTCTATCATCCCATTTTATCAGATTCTCTCTATCAGTAATTTCTATGCCTTTCATGATTCTGTAAATAGCTATCAAATCTCCTCTCTCTCTTCTTTGCTCTAGTGTCTGTAGTTCAAGTCTTGCCAGTCTCTCTTCATATGATAGTTTTGAGAGTGTTGGTGCCAATTTTGTAATTGCTCTTTGTATTCTTTCAAGTTTTTTTTATAAATTTTTTTGTACTTGGTGACCATATCGTTGCTGCATATTCCAATCTTGGTCTTATCAGGGTGATTAGAATTTTCTTCACCATTTCTTCATCCAGGTATGTAAATGCAACTTTGATTGTTCTTATTAAATTATAAGTTTCTCCAAAAATCTTATTTATATGTTTCTCAGGTGACATATTATTCATAACAATGACTCCCAGGTCCTTCTCCTTTTCTACTTTTTTTATTCCTTCTTCTCCCAATTTATATGATCCTGTTATTCTGTTTTTGCTTTTTCCAAATTCCATTATACTACACTTTTTTGTATTGAACTCCATCTCCCACTTCCTACTCCATTCCTGTACTTTATTTAGATCACTCTGTAGTGATTCACAATCTTCTTCCGTGTTCACTCTTTTCAGTAGTTTTGCATCATCTGCAAAGAAGCTCATATAGCTTTCAATTCCTTCATCCATATCATTAATATATATAGCAAACATTATTGGGGCCAGAACTGTTCCTTGCGGAACACCGCTTATTACTTCATCCCATTTTGAGTGTTTGTCTCTTATCACTACTCTCATTTTCCTTTCTTGCAAAAAATCTTCCATCCAATTAAACAGTTTGTCCTGTATTCCTCCTTCAGTTTCTAATTTCTTAAGCAACTTCTTATGTGGTACTTTGTCAAAAGCTTTTTTTTAGGTCTAGAAATGCACAATCAGCCCATCCATCTCTTTCTTGTATTATATCTATTAGCCTTGAATAGAAACATATTAAATTGGTGACGCATGATCGTCCTTGTCTGAATCCAAATTGCCTTGGATTTAACACGTTGTTTTTTCCTAAATATTTTACCCATCTACTTTTGACAATTCTTTCACAAATTTTTGCTATTGTACTTGTTAGGGAGACTGGTCTATATTTGTTAGGGTCTTCTTTATTTCCTCCTTTATATATGGGTACTATATTTGCTTTTTTCCAATCTTCTGGAACTTTTCCTTCTTTCAAGGAACTGTTTATTATGCTATGTATTTTGTCTGCCAGTTCATTCCTGCATTCTTTCAAAATCCAGTTTGCTATTTCATCTGGTCCATGCGATTTTCTGACATCAAGATTACTCAAGTGTTTCAATATTTCGTTCTTTGTTACTTCTATTTCTTTCATGGGAGGGACTTTCTCTTTCCATTCGATCTCTTCAGGTTGTATGTTCTCCCTTGTAAACACTGATTTAAAATGTTTGTTCATAATTTCCGCCATTTCAATTTCCTCTGTGTATTCAACTCCTCCTTGTCTTAATTTCTCCAAGTCTTGTTTGTTTTTCAATTTGTTGTTTACAAATCTGTAAAATAGTTTTGGTTGATCTTTACACTTTTCTATGACATCTTTTTCATATTTTCTCTTTTCCTCTCTGCATGCTTGTACATATTCATTTCTATAACAAGTATATATTTTCCATTTTTCAGGCCTTCTGTCTTTTTTCCATCTGGTCCAAGCTTTGTCTCTTTTGTCTTTTAACTCCCTACAACTTCTATTGTACCAGCATTTTACATATTCTTTTTCTTGTTTTTGTCTTGGGACATACTTTTCCACTCCTTTTTTGTAAATTTTTGTCAAAATATTCCATTTCTCTTCCACTGTTGTTTCTTCTTTGTATATTTCTTCCCAGTTTTCTTTTAAAGGAATTCTCTTATTTTATCAAAGTTTGTTTTTTCATACATCATTCTTCCTTTTCTATATTGTTCATTTCTTTTCATGTATTTTTCTTCATTTAGTTCCAGTTCAATCAATATGTGGTCACTTTTACTTATTGGTGTTTTATATTCAATCTTGTCCACTATTCTAGGTTCAGATGTAATTATTAGGTCTAGTCTCGATGGTTCTTCCTCATTTCTATACCTAGTGTTCTCCTGTATCCACTGTGTCATTGTATTGTCAGTAATCATCTCAAGTAGAGCGTTTCCCCATGAGCCGTCTCCACCCTTTACTGTTATCTCTTCCCAGCAGATTTCTTTGCAATTATAGTCGCCCATCATAACTATTCTTCCTCCATCTTCCATTATCTTATTTAATGTTATATTTGTGTCCTCTAACATACTTTTATGTTCACTCTCTTCCCACGAGGCTGTTTTCGGAGGCACATAATTTATCACAAACTTTCTGCTCTTCTTATCTCTGTCTTCCACTTTGATCATAATCATCTCTACTGTATTCTTTCCATATGTGACACACCTCACGTTTATATCCTTCTTAGTCAGTAACATAACTCCACCCCCTTGCTTTGTCTCTCTGTTTCTAATCCAATAATTATATGCATCATGTCCTACACTGTTGGGTGGTAGTGGACCTTTTAATTTTGTTTCTACAATTCCCATTATGTCCGGTTCTTTTTCCTTCAAATAATCATTCAGCTCATTCAATCCTGTTATTAATCCATCTATATTTGTGTAAGACACTCTTAGTTTTCTGCCACTTCCATTGTGTTCTCTGTTTCCCTTTTGTTTTTCTCTTGTGTGTCGAATTTCCTTAGTTTCATATTCACTACTCCCCAATAGAATCTCTCTTTTTCTGACTCTGTTCTGTTCTCGTTTTTTTCCTTAGCTTCAAGTCTTTTCTTTTTTTCTTCCTCTCTTTCTTCTTTATTCATTTCCCTTTTTATCCATACCTTTTTATATTGTTCACTTGTTGCTAGTTTCCCTGTTTTGGATAAGATATTCTCTGCCGTCGTTTGTGACCTGAATTTAATCTTAATTGGTCTGGTCTTATCTGTACTATACTTTTCGAGTCTGAACTTCTCTTCGATTTGTTTCATTATTTCTGGTTCATCTTCCTGAACTAATTGTAGTAAACTGCTTACTTTTTCATTTTCCTCTTTGATTCTTGAGGATCTATCTGGGTTATGTTTCTCTTCCATTCCTAATATAATTATACATTTCTTTTTGTCTGCTAAGTCTCTTACAATATTCTCCTTCTGTCTCATCACTTTGATAACTGAGTCTTCAGTTTGTTCTTTCATTTGCTGTTTAATTATATCAGTAAATGCAACTTTACTATTTTCCTGTATCTTTCTCCACCCCTGTGCCTCTTTTGCTATTGTTTATTTTTATTGTCTTTATTGTTCCTTTTTAATTCTTTATTCTCCTCTTTTATTTCTCTTAAATGTCTTTTTAGTTCTTCTATTTCATCAGTTAAGGTTTTGTTCGCCTTCTCTAGTTCTTCCAATCTTTCAAACTTTTCTGCAAGTTTTGACATTTTACCGAACCTAACCTCCCAATGTTCAGTCATTTGTTCAAGCCTTTCCTCCAGTTTTGCTAGTCGGGGGAGGTTGGTATCCGCCTCCCCCTCTTTAAATCCTTGGAAATTGTTATCCTCACCTTCCATTGAATTGTTCTTATCTATGTTTCTAATCTTTACATTTTTGTTAGACATTTCGTCGTCACTAAATTGGTCGGGACCTCTTTTGTTTACATTGCGTCTGCCTGCCTGGGCCAAGTCCTCTCCTTCCTTATTTCCTTCCATTTCCCTCAGTAATCCCTCCCCTTCTCCTTTTTCCTCACTTTCCCCTACACCACGAGCAATTTCCCCCCACCCTGTAAATACAATAGGTACTTCCTTTGCTTCGGGATCCACGAAATTTCACTTTTTCTTCAGAACGTCCTCTAAGCCGTCCGTTCGTTGAAGTGTGCGTGTGTGTGTATGCGTGTGTGTGTGCGTCTGTGCGTGCGTGTGTGTGTGTGTATGTGTGTGTGTGTGTGTGTGTGTGTGTGTGTGTGTGTGTGTGTGTGTGTGTGTGTGTGTGTGTGTGTGTGTGTGTGTGTGTGTGTGTGTGTGTTCATGCCTTCGTGTGTACTTTTGACCAAGATTGATATTACTTCAATTATAAATATGATTAGTAAACTTCTTTAAAAACAATAGTGGCATAACATTAATACTTTTGTCAAGCAGATAAGAAATCCTAGATATACATGTGGATGTCTTAAAAATTGTGAAAGCAGATGAAATATTTTTACATTTGGTAATGTACCACCGAAATAATATATTAAAAAAAGAGAAGGAATATGAGGAATTTTCACGTCGTAAAAGCTGAGAGACTTTTTGTATATCTCATTTTCTTTATTTCTCTACTTATATATATATATATATATATATAATATATATGAATATATATATGTATATATATATAAATATGTATATATATGTATATATATATACATATATATATGTATATATATATGTATATATATATATATATATATATATATATATATACTGTATATATACATATACATTTTTCAGCAGCAAAATATTTTTAGCAGTTCGTACCAGGAAGACGAAAAACGTATTAAAGACATCCTCTTTAGGAACTGCAAACTGGTGGAAGATAGCCATGTCTTGTATGGTGATTTTTTACTTGCTCCTTAGTGCTGAAAAATGATTTGTCTGGCAAGTCTGGGACTCTTTAAAAACTAATGTGGTGTATAGATTCAATTGCAATTATGGAGACTGCGCGCTTTACAAAT
>NC_134800.1:48019344-48021844 GCF_046742065.1 Oratosquilla oratoria
TACCACGTTATTATGGACAACGTGAAGAACCATTTGCGTACATCATGTCGCTCATTCATTTCAACAATGACATAACTCAAAAATTGAAGATTTTGAGTTATTTATACCACTGAATTTGCCATTTTCTATATTTATTTGTGGTAAGAACGCCATAACTCTAGTAGCAAAACTGGCCGCTAGATGTCGCTCAAGGCAATAACGTCATAATTCCAAATTTATTTTTCAAATAGGCACAAAGCATGTTTATAATAAATGTATTTTTTAATATGAGATGTCATGTACTACATTTAATCATGAAATAAAAATTCATTGCTAAATACCTCGTTTAAAAGTTCCATGGGAGACTGTATTACACAATTAAAAGTTTATTTTGCTTCTCCTGAAAAGTAGCATTTTTTGAGTTATGTCAGTGTTGAAATGAATGAGCGATGTATTCCAGGCTCACTCAGTCCATTCTATCAAAGCATCCACTCACTCACACACTCACTCACCCACTCACTCACTCACTTAACCCTTGTAGATTCATCCATTCGCATATTCACATAAGAATAGGTGAGACTGCAAGAGACCATAAGACCTATACTAGACAGTTCTATATCTATTACCACCCATGATCCCCATCCATAAAGTTATCTAATCTCCTATTAAAATATTACAATCAAACCCTTCTCACACCACCCATTTATGATATGCTGTTGCTGCCTCCACATTCCCAAACAAACATCTCACACACAAAGGCATAGAAATCATTCCCACCCATTCCATCCCCTACATACTCCCCTCCCCTCCACCCCCTTCCCTCTATCTTATCTTGGCACCTCCTGGATGACGGGTCATCCCTGTATCTTGTCCACTGCCCTGGGTCAGAAGCAGTGTCGCAAGACACAGCACATCCACAGCACATCCTGAAGTTAAATAATGCCACGTACCTACATCTCCTCCTTACACATCACTACCTAACCCACAGATAGTACTTTATTCTATTTCCCCAGTCTGATCTTTGATCTCATTACTCTATTGCCACTTAGAAGCACCAGTGAATTATTGGTGATGATATACGAGGCAATTATCCATCCACTTATGGTTTATTCATACCCACGCATTCGCTCCTACGGAAAGATTTAAGTGGATCTTGTTTAAAGTTGCCCTTCGATCATTTGGACTCCGCGTCGTCCAGATCGTTTTCATTTAGTTCCAGTTGACTAAGAAAATGTCCGTCATGAAAATGAGAAGAAGCTACAGGTTGTGAAAGAATGTATGATAACGAGACGTAAGAGGCAAAATAATTTTTTTTTCTTTTTTAAAGAATTTGTATTTTGTCATCTATGAGCGTTGATGGATTATCGGCACCGAAATACAAATTCCTCCAAGAATATTTGTTTTTTTTCACTTATGTTCTCAGTCTCAGCGCTCATTCGTACTTCCATTAAAGTCATTTTATTTTCTTGATTCTCTCTTTTTCAGACGCCCGTAAGGCCCTATTGACTTTCAGCTTTCCGAGAAGCTTTCTACCACGTCCCTTCGAGTTACCAAACCACTTTAAACTCTTCTATTTCTCAAATTATTTAGAGTTTTTGTTCTCATTTTTATGACACTTTCACTCCTACTTCCTTTCAAAAATTCACTTATTTGGTAAGCTTCTCTAGCTCCCAGTGATTCCCAGAAGTAGACCTATCTGGAAGCATCACTTGCGTTTCCAGTTTTATTCTTCAGTACCTCCCGAAGGGCTCGGAAGCGAGGTGTCTGACACTTCAAGATTCGCCTCAAGGATCTTGTGTAGTTTGGTGCCGAGGTCGGCCCTGTCCAGGTTGATTTCATGGAGAGGAAGTTATCAGTCTATCTATCTATCTATCTATCTATCCATCTATCTATCTATATATCTATCTATCTATCTATCTTATCTATCTATCTATCTATCTATTTATCTATCTGTCTGTCTGTCTGTCTATCTATCTATCTGTCTGTCTGCCTGTCTATCTGTCTATCTATCTATCTATCTATCTATTTATCTATCTATCTGTCTATCTATCTATCTCTCTATCTATCTCTCTATCTATCTATCTTATCTATCTATCTATCTATCTATCTACCTATCTGTCTATCTGTCTGTCTATCTACCTACCCATCTATCTATCCATCTATCTACCTACCCATCTATCTATCTATCTATCTATCTATCTATCGATCTATATGTACGAAAGGCTTTATTCTTCTTATAAGGGAGGTAGTTCAGTCAAAAGATACGTATCCACTCCCATCAAAACACTCATAGGAAGTTAGACTTCGAGTTTTTATATACATTTGTTCCTTCAGGAAGGAGCAATACGTGAAGACAAAGTCCTTATTGGTACAAAGTCTCCTGCCTTGTTCGATTCCATTCGCCTCTCGCTTTCTCCTTTTTCCCTCGATAGTACAAAGGTCAAACAGTTGTGGTGAGAAGCTTACGCCAGGAGGCGCTGAGGAGCTGCGGCCGAAGCCGTCACCTTTACCCCCAGTCACT
>NC_134800.1:48026844-48039344 GCF_046742065.1 Oratosquilla oratoria
GAAAATCCCTGACGCCAGTCAAAAAAAAAAAAAAAAAGCCCCTAGAGAGTGCCACAGGCATGAGTAGAATCGGCTGGCGGCATTTGGGATCAAAGGAAAGGTATCAACAGGCGTGGAAGGAGCTAAATGTCAGCCTGGCATGTTAAAGAAAGAAAAAGCTCACGAGCCTTCATATACGGTGACATAATTTTCATCAAAGAGCAGAAGTTTTTTCGTAACTGTTTTTTCTTTCCTCTCTTTTATCGTACTCTTTTTACTTCCTTCTTTCATTCTTTCTGCCATCTTTTTCCCGTCCTTCTTTCTTTCGTTTTCTTTTTTCTTTCTTTTATCCTTTCTTTTTTCTTTCTTTCTGTCTTTCTTTCTTTCCTTTGTTCTTTCGTTTCTTTTTTATTTTTTATTTTTTTTTCCTTTCTTCGGTCGTTCGTCCCTTCCGTTTTTTCTTTCTTTCCTTCCTTCTTTTCTTTCGTCCTTTCTTTTTTATTTCTTTCTTTCTTTTTTCATTCTTTCCTTCTTTCCTTCTTACCTTCCTTCCTTCATTCTTTCCTTCCTTTGGTCTTTCTTTCCTCTTTTCTTTCTTCTCTTTCCTTCTTTCCTTTATTTCCTCCTTCCTTCTTTCCTTTTTTCTGACTTTATTTTTTTCTGTTACCCTCCTGTATGGAAGCGAACAGTGGACTATTAGAAATTAATAGGCTGATGAAGATGGATAGACTGATTGATGGATAGATTAATTGATGGCTATAATATAAATAATAACCATGAATTCCCCCTATCAGGAGGCTAGGACGGTGCTCCTTACAGAGGATTTGTAACGTAGAATTTAATGAACCATGCCCTTGGTCCAACTCGCTGGTGGCTTGGTTCAAACTGCCGTCACTTAGACCTCCGCCGCAAGCAGCGACGCTCTAACTCACTCTGCCAGCGAGGATGTAAATAGTGTGTGTAATAAATTCCCCACAGAGATAACATATTTTATCTAAATTCTCAATCTGTGCTGCTCAAATAAAGAATCCAGTTCTCGTAACTATACGCACTATAGTCGTCATCTATAACCTTCTGAAATCCTTGAGACTTAGACAACCATCTTACTAAAGTATCTAAAGTAACCTTTAGTCTCCTCTTTCCATCAAAAACAAGAGTAAAGTATTCATTTTCGATCCTTACATACTTTAGTCTCATCTAAAGTAACCTTTATTGTCCTCGCTTCACCAAACTCAAGAGTTACTAAAGTATTCTTTTTCGAAGCTTTAGACGCCGCCTCTGAAGTAACCTTTATAGTCATCAATCTCGAGAGCTACTTTTACTCAATCGCAACCTTTGGAAATGCCATTGGGTTCATCATGTCAAGATCACGTGACCAGTCTACCTTCTACCTAGGACTTACGTGAATTCTATAAGAGCAATAACTATGCTTACATAAGATAATTATGGTTGAGACTAAGTAGATACTAAAGAAATCGTAATTTTCTTTTTATATATAATTATTATTGAAAAAATAATGGAATGAGTTGAACATTCTTATCTAAACATTTTCTATGTTTAAATAAAGTAAATAAGACAAATTAGAGACACTAAAGAAATCATAATTTTCTTTTTATATAAACGATATTTGAAAAAAAAATATTTGATGAATAGAACATTCTTATCTAAGACTCATCTGCATTTGCTTACGTGAAGTCTCCGACTTAGTTTCGACCATTTTCACTCCATTTCCCGCCAAAAAAATGTAAAAACAAATAATAACAAGATATTAAGGTAACAGGGCAGGACGCCCAGTAATGGACATAAATTGAGCAAATTTAGATTTAAGAAGAAAATAGGCAAAAACTGGTTTACCAATAGAATGGTTAACGAATGGAATTGGCTTAATGACCATTTAGTGAGCAAAGAAACTATCGGTTATTTTAAGAAAAGGTTAGACAACTTTATGGATGGGAATGACGGGTGGTCATGGACATGGAACTGCCTAGTGTAGGCCTTATGGTCTCTTTCAGTCTCCTTCATTCTTATATTCTTATTGATAAAGAGAAACACTTTGCTTTATTATAACCTTTACAATCATAATCATCTTCTGCCATGACAGAACGATGTAATTCTTTTCATCTAGTCATATCTCTAACGTTATATAGAAATGTATAATTTGTAACTAATGGTATATTATCAGGACAGAGCTATGCTTACATAAGACAATTGAGACAGTTAGAAACACCAAACAAATCGTACTGTTTTCATATAAATGTCGTTATTGAAAAAAATAAATGGATAAATAGAAAATTTCTGTCTAAATCGCTCAGTATTTGAGATCAAGCCTAACCTAACCTAAACTAACCTAATCTACATTATGCTGCGCTATGCTATGCTGTTTGGCATTAACCAGAAAGAATAGTAGACGTGTGCATCACATTGGAAACGTTTTCATCAACGTTCATAATACCTTTGTCAATTTATGACCCGTTTTTCCAAGTCTCCTATCTTTGATATGTAAATTACAGCGTGCAGGTGAAATACTGCTGGCCGCACTAAAGTCTATTTTCTGATATGAAAGGCCACACTCGTAAGCCTTATTGCAATTGTAAAGGGGGCCTGATCTATGGATGCGGGTAAGTCCCTTGCTATGACACCTTCCCCCCCCCGACACCACACACACACACACACACACACACACACACACACACACACACACACACACACACACACACACACACACACACACACAGACATACAAACATACGCACACACAAATACACGCACACATACAAGTACACGCACACACACACACACACACACACACACACACACACACACACACACACACACACACACACACACACACACACTCACACTCTCTCTCTCTCACACACTCTCTCTCTCTCTCTCTCTCTCTCTCTCTCTCTCACACACACACACACTCACACACACTCACTCACACACACACACACACACACACACACACACACACACACACACACACACACACACACACACACACACACACACACACACACACACACCAGAGAAGCTGCTTATTTACGTCATTATCTAGAAGGGATTAAACATATCATTTAAAGTTTTCTATTTATTCATACATTTCTAAATATTTTTTATCAATTAGATAAACAAATAGATAAATAAGTAAATAAATAAATTGATTAACCAATTAATTAATCAAGTATATGAATAAACATTTATATAAATTAACAAATAAATAGATATATGTGACCACCCATATGTCTTTTTCCAACTGGTATTGCGTCGGTATCCTGCGTGTCACCATCAAATAACACAGCGCTATACAATTCCACTCGCTTTTGTATAAAGTATTAACCAATAGATCGGATAACAAATGGATTGCTTTAGTTAGTGTTCCATTTAGACAATGCTTCTACACACACTGTGGACACATTTTTGTTCGTATATATAACAAAAACAGTACATTATTACAGCCAAAAGTCACACACGTACACACACGTACACACACACACACACACACACACACATATATACATATATATATATATATAACATATATATATACATATATATATGTACATATATATATATATATATATATATATATACATATATGTATATATATATGCATATATGTAGACATATATGTATATATATATGTATATGTATGCATATATATATGTATATGTATATATATATATATACATATGTATATATACATATATGTATATATAAATATATCTACTATAATAAAGTAGTAGCCTCTGTCTGTCTGTGTGGTTGTTTGTTTGATCACGAACTCCTCCTAGGGTTTTGCAGATAGACCCCCATAACCATATATATTCTGATACCCTATTCCTCCAAGTACTTGGATAACTATATTCGATTAAAAAATATATATTTTTGTTAGGGTTAAGGGTTAAATTTAGGTGTGTGTGTGTGTGTGTGTGTGTGTGTGTGTGTGTGTGTGTGTGTGTGTGTGTGTGTGTGTGTGTGCGTGTGCATGTGTGTGTGTCTGTGTCTGTATATATATATATATATATATATATATATATATATATATATATATATATATATATAAAGTATATATGTCTTTGGGTTTTATATGTAATTCCTGAGAAGTGACATGTAGCTTTATTTATCCATTTATCTATTTAATTGTTCGTCTTTTTATTTTATTTTTATTTGTTTGTATATTTATTTATTCATTTGTTTAATCATTTTTATTTATATATTTACGTATTCACTCATAATGATTAATTTTTTTGATCAGTCAAATAATCAACTAACTAGTAAATTGATAGATTTTACTTATCTATCGATGTAATAATTAATTCAATTATTTAATCATATTGGGTTGTCGGATAAGTTCGTTCATTTTTCACATTTGTGTATATTTCAAAAAAATTTGTGTCTTTTGTGAAAACAATATTATTCTGCTACACTTTTATTCTTATCTATGTGTTTTTTCACTTTATATTCACTTTATTTTCACTTTATATATATATTTTTTATATTTCAGATGGAATGTCAATTTGAAAAAAAAAATAATTTCCGACACCTAATTCTCTTTCAATTTGATCGGCATGAAAATGCATCTGAGGCAACCAGGAGCATTTGTGAGGTGTATGGAGAAGAAGCGATTACTGAAAGAACTGCACAAAAAATTGTTTAGGAATTTTCGCAGTGGCAACTTCAATCTGGAAGATGCACCTCGTTCAGGAAAACCGTCAGCTTTTGATGAAGACGCCTTAAATCAGCTGCTTCACGAAGATTTTCGTCAATCCACAAGAGAGCTTGAGCAAGCAGTAGGATATGATCATGCAACTGTTGCTAGGCATCTACAGAAGATGGGCAAAGTACAGAAACCACAAAAATCAGAGAGTATCAATTTCGTCATTGTTGTTGTCCAGACATAAAGTGGCAACGGAACAACATCGCTCGTTCCTATCCTGTGTAATAACTGGAGACGAAAAATGGTGCCTGTGTGTTAACAAAAAGCAGAAAAAGGCCTGAGTCAGTCCCACCAAGCAGCCAAAACCTCGTTTCAAAGCTGAAGTTAATCAAACCAAAGTGTTGCTTTCAGTTTGGTGGGATCAGTCTGGAGTTGTTCATCATGAATTGCTACCAAAAATCGTGACAATTAATACAGAGCCGTGCTGCCAGCAACTTCAACGTCTCAAGACAGCGACTGTGGGAAAAAAAGCCGGGTCTAAATAACCGGGCTTTGTTGCTACACGACAATGCTCGGCCGCATGTGACAAAGATGACGAAGTCAGCCATCGAAGAGCTGGAATGGGAAGCCTTATCCCATCCGCCCTATTCTCCAGATTTGGCTCCAACTGATGTTCATCTTTTTCGGTCACTGTCAAATCACCTATTGGGTCATATCTTTGAGAGTGATGCAGCCATCTTAACTTTCATTTATGAGTTCTTTGCCCAAAAAAACAAAATCATTTTACCGAGATGGTATTCGAAAATTGTCGTTTTCTGTGAGCAATAGGTTTCCTTAGATCCATCCAGACTAATTTAGACATCTTCATCTAAGTTTATCTTATGTTCCCAAACAGTTTTGTAGTCTGAATCGGGTGATGATGGAAACTCAGCTGTCACCAGCTGTTCTGTTTGGCGAAAACTACTCTTTATTTATTTATTTATTTATCTATTTTTGGCAAAAACTCAAGTTGAGACAACTTTATACAGTTTTATCCCATGAGAGGTCTTCTTTTCGAAATGCTTAACTTGACGATGTTGGAGAACCTAAGTTTGGCAAAGAAAAATTAAAGTATGATTTGGTGAAATATGATTTGGTAAAATCTTATTTGGCGAAATATGATTTGGCAAAGTGTTATTTAGCGAAACAGAATTTGGTAGAAATATAATTAGTGTAATGAATTTGGTTAGATATAATTTGGCGAAGCTATATATGGAAGAATATTATTAAGCAAAACAAAATTTGATAAAATAAAATTTGGGGAAAAAGAAAGTTGTCGGGCAATTATTTGGCAGAATGTGATTAGGCGAAAGATGATTTGGTATAATGCAACTTGGCGAATCATAATTTGGCAAAACATAATTTACCGAAACTCAATTTGGCGAAACTATAGATGTTGATGGAGACCTAACCTTTTGCCGAAAGTGAGCGGAAAGCTTTGGTAATAGATTTTAGCCAAGTTCTGCTCGTCCCGCCAAACTTTATTGGAAAACTTTGGCGAGAGAACTTGTGCAAAATGGCAAGATGAGATTTTATTTTTATTTTTTTTTTTTTTTTTTTTTTTTTTTTTTTTTTTACCGGGAAGGAGACTGGTAGTGGGAGGGTGGGAGAGGAGGGAGTGGGAGGGGGGTTCAGATCTCCTGCAAATGGATGGCTCACAAGAATGACCTTCAAAACGTCTCCAAATGAACTTGATTGAAGGTTTGAAGAATTTTGTTCTAAAGAATGAATGATGAACGAAATTAAAATTTCCCAAATGCTTCAGTGTGGTACATTGTAGCATCATACAATTATTGTAATATATCATACTTACGTATTGTTCAATTGGTAATTATATGTTTTCCTCTTTATATAATTATCATAGTTTTGTTGGATATTAATTCTATTATTCATTGTTATTATTCACTTACAATTCCTGTACTATCTATCGGGAGAACAAAGCAAATTTCTGTATGCTTGCGCGCCAACTCAAGACGCATGCATTTGTTATTGTGGTGCTTTGTCACATTTAGATTTGATACATTTTCGTTTGTAGTGATTCATATACTTTTATATAGCCATCCTATAACAAGTGGTTATCGATTTTTTGTTCTGTGTACTGAAATAGGGTCAGGTAGGCAACAAGGTCAAATACCGTAGGGTCAGGTATATTTATAAAGGAATTCAATTCCCTTTCGTATCGGAAAGCAATTTTTCTTTATCTCTTCTTTATTTTTTTCTTATACCATATATTTATTTATTTGTTTATATATTATTTACTTGTTTACCTGTTTATTTACTTATCTATTTGTTTATTTGTTTGTTTTTAAATCTTGAAGGGATTAATAAGAGTAATTATGGCCAAAAATAACATCAAAAGCGTGTATCTAGTTCAGAAAACTTGAAAAGATGTGCTAAAAAGATTTATAACGATAATAATGATCATAATAACAATAGTAATGATAATTGTAATAGTAATAATCATGATGATACTGTAATAAAAATAATGGTAATAATAATATACAATAGTAATAATAATAGTAATAGTAACAATCATGATAATGCTGTAATAAAAATAATGGCAATAATGATATGTAATAGTAATGATAATTGTAATAGTAACAATCATGATAATACTGTAATAAAAATTACAATAATAATATACAATAGTAATGATAATTGTAATAGTAACAATCATGATAATACTGAAATAAAAATAATGACAATAATAATAATATTATTAATAATAGTAACAATAAATTGTGTATCATAATGGAAGAGCCGAAGCTACATTCAACCAGTTCCAGGTAGTTAGCATTTGTAATGATTTATGTAATATATATAGAACAAAAACATTTAATAGCAATTAGTCCGTGCCAAATCGAACATGGAATTCACATTTTTCTTAATTAATTTAATTCACAAGACATAGACAGAAATTTTCCGTTTATATCAAACATAAAGCAAATGCATGTTTGAACCTTTTCCCTTCCTCCCTCCCCCTTCCCCCTTTCCCCCCAACTTCCTCCCTCCCTCCCTTACCTCCCTCCCAATCTCCACTCCCCTGTCCTTTTCTCCCCTTACATCTCCCCACTCCCCCACTCCCACTTACCACCTTTCCCTCCCTTTTCTCTTCCCATTTATCATCCCTCTAACCCCTCCCACCTCTCACTCCCCCCTCCCCCCCATTCCCGAGAGGACAGTCTCCATCGAACCAAACTGTGATGAGGACACAATCCAGAACTTCTAAGTTACCAGAAGAGGCTGTATGACCGCATCCCAGATATACAACTGCCCAGGATGCAACACGTCACCCCCAGACTATACAACACGTTATGGAAGACTGCATTGTAGGCAATCGCGCACGATAACAGCACAATGTACACTCCATAAGGGATTTGTGGGGAAAGTCCCGTTTCCAGCAGAAGGGTTCCTCAGGGAGGCGAGACTGCTCGGCCAGACATTCTAGGGAACAACAACAACAACAACAACAACAACAACAACAACAACATTATCATCATCATCATCATCATCATCATCATCATCATCATCATCATCATCATCATCATCATCATCATCATCATCATCATCATCATCATCATCATCATCATCATCATCATCATCATCATCATCATCATCATCATCATCATCATCATCATCATCATCATCATCATCACCATCATCATCATCATCATCATCATCATCATCATCATCATCATCATCATCATCATCATCATCATCATCATCATCATCATCATCATCATCATCATCATCATCATCATCATCATCATAGTACTCGAAGTAAACTGCTTTGATGAGTCAAGAAGACTTATGACCTAAGAGGACCATGAAATGGATATCGTTTTAGGACCCTACTCTTTCTCCTCCTCCTCTTCCTCCTTCACCTCATCCTCCTTCTCTTCCTTTACCTCCTCCTCCATCTCCTTCTCCTCCACTTCCTCCTCCTTCTCCTCCAACTCTTCCTCGTCCAACTCCTCCTCTTCCTCCACCTCCTCTTCCTCCACCTCCTCCACCTCCACCTCCTCCTCCTCTTTCCCTCCTTCTCCTCTTCCTCCTCCTTCTCCTCCTTCAATACTCCTCTTCCTCCTGTACCTCTTTCCCATCCTCCTTCTTCTTCTTCTCCTCCTCCTCCTTATCCTCCTCATCCTCTTCTTCCTCCACCTCTTCTTCCTCCACTTACTCCTCCTTCTCCTCCTCCAATTCATCCTCTTCCAACTCCTCCTCTTCCAGCTCCTCTTCCAACTCCTCCTCTTCCTCCACCTCTTCCTTCTCTTTTCCTCCTCATTCTCGTCCTCCTTCTCTTCCTCCTCCTCCTCCTCTTCCTCCTCTGCCTCTTTCCCCTCCTCCTCCTCCTCCTCCTCCTTCTCCTTTTCCTCCTCCTTATCCTCCTCTTCTTTCTTCTCCACCTCTTCCCCTCCACCTCCTCCTTTTTCTTCTACTTCTACTCCTCCTTTTCTTCCTCCACCTCCTCTTCCTCCACTTCCTCTTCCTTTTCCTCCTTCTCCTCCTCCAACTCCTCCTCTTCCAACTCCTCCTCTTCCAACTCCTTCTCTTCCTCCACTTCCTCCTCTTCTTCCCTCTTCCTTCTTCTCCTCCTCCAACTCCTCCTCTTCCAACTCCTTCTCTTCCTCCACTTCCTCCTCTTCTTCCCTCTTCTTTCTTCTCCTCCTCCTTCTCCTCCTCTTCCTCCTCTTCCTCCTCTATCTTCTACTTCTCCTCCTTATCCTCCTCCTCCTCTTCTTCCACCTCCTCTTCCTCCATTTCCTCCTTCTCCTCCTCCAACTCCTCCTTTTCCTTCAACTCCTCTTCCTCCATTTCCTCCTCCTCCTCCAACTCCTCCTTTTCCTTCAACTCCTCCTCCTCTTTCCATCCTTCTTCTTATCCTCCTCCTTCTTTTCCTCCTTCTCCTCCTCCAACTCCTCCTTTTCCTTCAACTCCTCCTCCTCTTTCCATCCTTCTTCTTATCCTCCTCCTTCTTTTCCTCCTTCTCCTCCTCTTCCTCCTCTAACTCTTTCCCCCTCCTCCTCCTTTTCCTTCTCCTCCTCCTTAACCTCCTCCCTTACTCTTTCTTCTACACCTCTTCCCCCTCCTTCTCCTCCTCCTCCTCCTCCTCCTCCGTAATGAAAGAGGAACCTTATGGATACTGAAGAGCTCCTCTGAAGGACTTTGCACTTGAGGATGCGCAAAGATGATCTTACTCTTCTTCAGAAATCATCCTCCATTACCTCCTTCTTCTTCCTCCCCCTCCTTTTCCCTTCCTCCCCCATCTCCTCCCTCCTCCTCCTACTCCTCCTCCTCCTCCTCCGCATCTTCCTCCTCCTGCTCCTCCTTCCTTTCCTCTTTATCCTCCTCCTTCTTCTCCTCTTTATCCTCCTCCTCTTACTCCACCATCTCCTTCTTCTTCCTCCTTTTCTTCTTTATCCTCCTCCGTCTCCCTTTCCTCGTTATTCTCCTCCTCCTTCTTCTCCTCTTCCTCCTTCTCCTCCTCCTTCTCTTTTTCTACCTCCCTCTTCTTCTCTTTTTCCTTCTCCTACTTCTCTTTCTCCTCTTTTTCCTCCTCCTCCTCCTTCTCTTTTCCCTCCTCCTTCTTCTCCTTTTTCTCCTCCTCCTCTTCCTCTTCTTCCTCTTCCATTTCCTCCATCACGGGAAGACCCATGCAAGACACCTCCTGAAGACCTTCAAGCCTCGAACTCCTTCCCCAGAAGCTCTCGAGGTTTCATCTACAAAGCACTTGTGTATCACCACCACCATCACCACCACAATAATCTCCACCATAAACATCATCACCACCACCGTCACCACCATCACCACCATTGCCATCACCACCACCGTCACCACTATTAACTCCATCACCAACACCACCACCACCACAATAAATCACCAACGATAAAGAAGATGGAGAATACAATTATACAGTATCTTGTTGTATTCACCTTTATTGTATACGTATGACCATCTTGCTAGTGAGACGGGGTACCACGGAAATTAAAAAAAGGGTAAAAATACCACCCTTCATCACCACAGATAATATCAATAAAAGAAATTACTTCCTTTGAGACACTAAGAACATAAATAAATAAATAAATAAATAAACGAATAAGTAAATAAATTAAATGATTCCGTAAATAAAGAATGAAAAAAATAAATTGATAAATAAATAAATAACTTTCCTCCCGAGACCTTTGAACATTACCGTCATCTGTGCTGGCACGGCTTATCACACGCCCACTCCCACATGCACGCCCACGTCGTCTGGGCCGTCTTGTAGACCCCCCACCCCACGCCCACCCATCCCCACCTGCATTACCGTCTGGGATCAGAATTCTCTATGGCATCAAGAAAATTGCTTTTCCGATGTAGCTTCATGTAGATATACCAACAGGTATTTGTGTATGCATATTACGCGTAGAATTAATTATATATATATATGTATACATATATATATATATATATATATATATATATATATATATATATATATACATATAGTGTGTGTGTGTGTGTGTGTGCACGTGTGTGCATAGATTCTTCTTCTTCTTTTTCTTTTTCTTCTTCATTTTCTTCTTCTTCTTCTTCTCCTCCTCCTTCTCCTTCTCCTTCTCCTTCTTCTTCTTCTTCTTCTTCTTCTTCTTCTTCTTCTTCTTCTTCTTCTTCTTCTTCTTCTTCTTCTTCTTCTTCTTCTTCTTCCTCTTCTTCTATCTCTTCTCTTTCTTCTTCTTCTTCTTCTTCTTCTTCTTCTTCTTCTTCTTCTTCTTCTTCTTCTTCTTCTTCTTCTTCTTCTTCTTCTTCTTCTTCTTCTTCTTCTTCTTCTTCTTCTTCTTCTTCTTCTTCTTCTTCTTCTTCTTCTTCTCTTTCTCCTTCTTCTTCTTCTTCTTCTTCTTCTTCATTTTCTCCTTCTTCTTCTTCTTCTTCTTTCTCTTCCTCTTCGCCTTCCTCTTTTCTTCTTCTTCTTCTCCTTCGTCTTCTTCTTTCTCTTCATCTTCCTCTTCTTCATCTTCTTCCTCTTCTACTTTTCCCATTTTCCTTTCTTATTTCTTTTCATCCATTCTGCTTTCTTCCTATTAGACTCAGTGTTACTTCTTAGACAGACAGAAACCACAGCCTCTCTAAGACATAATGAGATGTTAATGTATCAGGCTGAGACATCTTCAGCGCGATGGCTGGCTTAGGGAAAGAGACAAAAGAAGAAACGCTTTACTCGAGATGTCTGAAATGGTTTATCTTTCTCACGAAATTTTCGAGAAGAAGGCTTTAGAAAAAGTAGAGCGGCTTCGTCCATCAGGGTGCTTGGAAATCGAAGGCAGACTCTTTGGCAGACTCTTCCATATGGAAAAGTCTCCGGCTCAGGTTACATATTAAGTGGAAGAAAAGTTTTACTTAAAGACTTTTTTTTTTTAATTTTAGACTCGACACATTTCTTGATGTTTTTGATAGACATTAGAGGGCGATGAAGAAATTCGTAAGAAGATGGCATAATATTTCATATTAAAATTTCATATCAATATAAACCGGACAACTTTTACATCTATAAGCATATATATACATATATATGTATATACATACATATATATATATATATATATATATATATATATAATATATACAATATATACACACATTTATATAAGATATGAGGTGTGAAGACAGAATGAGTGGTAGGGTGGTGAGTTTAAGCGCCAAGAATCCGTTGAAGTTTATTTCTAACGTTTCGTCCAACTAGGATTTCTTCAGAAATAAAATTTCAACGGATTCATGGCGTTTAAACTCACCACCCTACCACTCATACATACATACATATATATATATATATATATATATA
>NC_134800.1:48046844-48066844 GCF_046742065.1 Oratosquilla oratoria
AAACAGAATAATGCTATCTCAGCTGTTGACTTTAACAACGCATGCATATATATATATATATATATATTGGTGAAGCGTGGCAGGAGATTCTCTCTGAGGCATATTCTGTTAAAAACGACAGCAAAAGAATTATTGATTAGTTTTTTCCGTGAGCTCTCAAGCTTGCGAAAAGTAGATTTTTGGTAGGGGGAAAGGGAGTAAATCAGATTTCCAAAATTCATAGGAAACACAAAAGTTATAATAGACACAAAAGTATAGTACACAATAAACACAATACAAGAAATTAATACAAGAAATACAGCAAAAAACAAAATACAAGCACAACAAAATAGTTATCAAGACGTTTCGCAGATCTTTCTGCATCCTCAGTTGAAGTGAAAAGAAAGGGAAAGGGAGCATATTTTAAATGAAATGGGAAGCACGGGGAGAAGTCACCGTGTTGCAACTGGGGGAAGTCACACGCAGGACCACAAACACTGGGAGAGATCACAAGTTGGCGGAAATGGTACTCGGGGAGGTCACTCCCGGGTTCGGCGCCAATCTGCTTCTCAGTCTTTGGGAACGACGTATGGTAGGAAGTTCTTCCCTTTCGCGGGGAATGGGGAGCCTCTGGGAAGGAGAGCCCGATGTCTTGGGATTGTCCATCTGGCTCCTCCGAACAGGTTTCATGCTAGGGAGGAGGGCGAAATCATTTACCTGCCTATTAATGGCAGGTTGCAGCTCCTTTATCCATATGGCTTCCAAGATAGCCAAGCGCTGAGGGTCCTCTTCTTTTGCCACAACTTCGGTGTTTTTTACCATAGTCTCCCTATCGAGGTGGCGTCGATGCTGGGTCCAGTGGTGTTGCTTGGGTCCTCCGTGTTGCAAGTGCATGGTGATTCTTCTAGATAATGTGGTGGTCGTCCTTCCCACGTAGACAGAAAGGGGCGTGCAGTCCTCCTCTGGGCATGTGTATTTATATACTACGTGGGATTGACGAACCTCCTGGGGTTCTGGAGCGGGGTTGTTCCTTAAAAGTACATATATATATATATATATGTACATATATATATATATATATGTACATATATATATATATATATATACAGTATATATAAGAACATAAGAATAAAAGAGACTGTAAGAGACCATAAGGCCTACACTATATACATATATATATATATATATATATATATATATATATATTATAAGAACATACATAAGAACATAAGAATAAAGGAGACTGCAAGAGACCATAAGGCCTATACTATATACATATATATATATATATATATATATATATATATATATATATATATGTATATGCGTAAGTAACCACTAGGAAAGTAAACTAACGAAGCAGAGCGCTTTCGTATAATTGCATCTTCAGTGACATCCTATGCCTGTGGCCCATTGAAGATAATGTAAATTATTTTTTATGTAAATTTAATAATTTGGTCAGTTCCATTAAGTTCACGGTGGAGATAGAGAATAAAGATATTTTGCCTTTTCTTGATTGTAGTATCTACCGCCGTGAAAGTGAGTTGAAGTTTAGTGTATATCGTAAACCAACCAATTTTTGTTCATATACACTATTATTCCTCACACCCTGATAGCGTAAAACGATATGTTTTTTCTTCGATGTTTCTCAGGGCCCTACGCATTTGCAGCCCAGATTACATCGATGATGAAATAAGATGTATTTACGATATTGGTACTAAGCTGCAATACCCCACACATGTTCTTGATACAACTTACAATTGTGCTAAAAGGACATTTCATAACCTTAGGTCAACTCAAACTTTCAATATGAAGAACTTGCTAATTCTACCGTACCAAGAGAACCTGCAAAAGATTCCAAATATGATACGTAATTTCGACATTAATGTAGTTTTTAACAATAAGAACACTGTAAGACAATTGCTCATAAATAATTCTGTCAATGGTGATAAAGGGTGTGTGTGTGCAAAATACCTTCTAAATCATGTAATCAGTTTTATGTTGGTCAGACTGCTAAAACACTCAAAACAAGAATCAATCAACACAAGAAATACGTTAGAGAGGGAAACCAATCTAGCGGCATATTCAACCACATGAACCATTTTAACCACCCACTTGACTGGGATACCGCTAAAGTCATCACATACAACAATAACATCACAGAAAGAAATTTAATTGAATACAGTTTGATCAAATCTAGTAAGGGAATAAATGTTAATCTCTATCAAGATTTGTACAAATTAGATAGTTATATTTGTCATGAAATTTCAAAATTATTCAAATTGTAATATATCAGTTAAGAGCAATTGTCCCATACTTGTTGGTTACCAGGACGGTATCAAATATCACGTGTATTTCTTCCACTATCTCTCCGAATCCCTCTTCACCATGTCTCACTCAGTCATATATTCTGTACCTTGTTTCTTCATTTTATAATTCCTTCTTTGTATTAGCACTAAAGATGTAATTATACGAAAGCGCTCTGCTTCGTTAGTTGACTTTTCCTAGTGGTTACTTACGCATTTGTGATCACACGTTTCTAGTGTTTTTATTGCATATATATATATATATACATATATATATATATATATATACATATATACATATATATATATACATATATACATATATATATACATACATATATATATATATATATATATGTATATATATATATATATATAGGCAGGGTGAGACTTGGGTGAAAAAGGAAAGGGAAGCCACACAACTGTTGAAAAATTCACAAAGAAGAGAAATGGAGTGTAAAACCTTGAGGACTATTGCACTAGACTCTTGATCACAATTGTACAAATAATCCTGCAAAATCAAAAGCGAACAACGCGCATGTTAATGAGGATGTGCGCGCACACACGACCAGACACTCCTTTAGTCTGGGTTTGCCTTTGCCCAGAAGCGTCTCAAGTATTCTTGAATTACTTCCTCTGGGTTTCCAAGGAACCGCACAGTTACCACTTTCTCTTCTCGAAATTTGGACTCTGTCGCCAATATTGGGGACCTTCTTGTTCACAATTGTTACAATAAGCCTCCAATTCCTATTTGTTTCTTACTTGAGACTAAGATGTTGCTTAACAGTAATGGAGACCTGGTCATATACTCCAGTAAATTACTTGGTTATATTGTATATTTATTATATGCCATTATATACACAAACACCTAAATGCAAGTGTATGTGCGTATATGCATTAATGTATGAACACATATATGTACGATTGTATGCGTGTGTGCGTATTTCATGTGTATGTACGTGTGCGTGTGTGTGTGTGTGTGTGTGTGTGTGTGTGTGTGTGTGTGTGTGTGTGTGTGTGTGTGTGTGTGTGTGTGTGTGTGTGTGTGTGTGTGTGTGTGTGTGTGTGTGTGTGTGTGTGTGTGTGTGTGTGTGTGTGTGTGTGTGTGTGTGTGTGTGTGTGTGTGTGTGTGTGTGTGTGTGTGTGTGTGTTTACATACACATCACAAGACTTTATTTTCCCCTTCCTACCAATAGCAAACTCTACCAATTCCATTTCCATTACTTTCAAGTAAGAATAACTTTACCGACAAGTTCCTTGCACGGAGAGAGAAAGAGAGAGAGAGAGAGAGAGAGAGAGAGAGAGAGAGAGAGAGAGAGAGAGAAAGAGAGAGAGAGAGGAAGAGAGAATTGGGTAGTTTTGGGAGAGAGGTCGGGATTTAATGGGAATGCAAATTAAAGATCAGTTTGCAAATAGTTCGAAAAGCGAGTCTTCTGACTTCCTTGGAATGTGTTTCGGAAATCATTAGGAGGAAGAGAAACTCAGGAGTTTGCGTTTATTCATTACAACGTTTCTATCCTCTGGACCTTGCTAGCGTTAAGCGATTTTATTCAGAGAAAGGCCCCATCACCACCTTGACCGTGGGAGACATGAGGGTCAGATTTAGTTCAGGTTTTCAATGCAAGTGAATAAAATCGCCCTATATCAACCATTATAAAGACTTCATTGAGTTCAAGAATGAATCTCCCTTTTTGTACCTGATGGCCATTTTCTTTTTCATCCTGAATTGCTTCAGCTTCCATGACCCACCCCCACCCTGAAGCCAAAGAGGCTATAGCCTCTGGTTTAGTCATCTCCTGAAGTCAGAGCCACGTCTCATAGCCCGTTTCTTCGGTCCCGTTCTCAGTTCGAGCATTCTATAGTGTTTGCAGACACGAAAGAGAATATTGTTCTTGGTGACGGAGTCACAGTCGGGACAAACCAGCGGTCAGATTTCACACAGATGTTAAGTCCGTCACCGAATATTATTCTTGCTCCTGTCTAAAGACAGTGTATTCTCGTAGGAAAAGAGATTTCCAAGGTTATTCTACCGCGCGGTTGCTCACTGGATACCGTGTCGAACTCATGAGCCGATGGTCATGAGTTCGATTCCCGGACCCGCTGCGTGATTTTTGCGTCGGTTCCCGACAGTCCTGGCCAGGCGGGGAGGCGACACAAACATCGGCCTAAAAAAATAGAATAAAAAATAATAATACAGATAAAAAATATATATATATTGATAAATAAATAAAAAGTTTCGCTACAACTGACAGGGGTTTTTCACTTCCCACTACGTGGGAGTGGTATATACTTAATTCTATTCTATGCGTCTTCTCGGTGCTCCCCCCCCACCCTCATGACCCCATTTGTGGTTTAAGGGCTTATGGGCTATTTCGTTTAGCCCTTTCTGTCATGGTCATTACCACCAGCCTAATCTGTTCACCAGCCTTGTAGCCTCTTTGTGCATCTAGGTGATTTCATTCACCTCGGGAAAGAGTAAAATATAGATCCTGAGGAATTTTCGAAAACTTTGAATTTCCAACTCCCTTGCTGGACCAGAACCATCTTGTTTTACTCTTTGAGTTCAAAAGTAACTTGCATTGGGTCCTCACCAACTCACTGCAAATAGTTGTATATGTACGTATATGCATTAATGTATGAGCACATGTATGTGTGTATAAACACACACACATAGATATGTGTGTAAATATGCAAACGCATATATGTATAAACACATATATGCTTTGACCGCACATTCTAATTAGTCTTTCCTATGTTTCTACCTTTCTCCCATATCCCCCCTCCTCTTCCTTCACTCCCCTCTTCCCTTCCCCTCTTCCCTTCCCCTCTTCCCTTCCCCTCTTCCCTTCCCCTCTTCCCTTCCCCTCCTACGAATACGCGACCCGAAAGCATTTCCTCCCCCTTCCCCCTTCTCGACCCAAAAGCATTTCCTCCCCTTTTCTCCCCTTACCTTCCCTTCGTTCCCTTTCTTCCTCCTTTCCCTTACTCGACCCAAAAGCATCCCCTCCCCTTCCCTCCCTTTACCTCACTTTCCCTTCCCTTCCCTTCCCTTTCCCTTCCCTCATTTCCCTTCCCTTTGCCTTCTCTCCTCTTTGCTCCCTTTCCTCCCCCTTCCCCCTACTCGACCCGAAACTATTTCCTCCCCTTCCCTCCCCTTTGCTCCCTTTCCTCCCCCTTCCCCCTACTCGACCCGAAACTATTTCCTCCCTTTCCCTCCCCTTCCCTCCCCTTCGCTCCCTTTCCCTCCCCTTTCCTCCCCCTTCCCCCTACTCGATCCAAGATCATTTCCTCCCCTTCCCTCCCCTTCCTTCCCTTTCTTCCTTCTTTCCTCCCCTTCCCCCCTTCCTCACCCTTCCCCTTACTCGACCCAAAAACATCAGCCCTCCCCATGTTGTCTCCCCTCTTCCTCTCTTTCCCCCCTTCCCCCTACTCGACCCAAAAATATTTCCTCCTCTTCCCTCCCCCTTCCATCCCTTCCCTTTCCTCCCTTTTTCCTCCCCTTCCCCCCTTTCCTCCCCCTTTCCTTACTCGACCCAAAAAAATTCCTTCCATTCCCTTACCTTCCCTTCCTTTCCTTCCCCTTCCCTCCCCACTTCCTATTTCCTCCCCTTTACCCTTACATTTCCCAAAATAATTTCCATTCATTCCCTTATCTTTCCTCCCTTTCCTCCTCCCTCCCTTCCCTTTCCTCCCCCTTCCGTCTTCCTTTCTTCCCCTTTTCCTCCCCCTTCTCTTACCTTCCCTCCATTTCCTCCCCCTCCCCTACCTTTCCTCCCCATTTCCTCCCCATTCCGTCTCCCTTTCCTCCCCTTTTCCTCCCCTTTCCTCCCCCTTTCCTCCCCCTTTCGTCTCCCTTTCCTCCCCTTTCCTCCCCCTTCCATCTCCCTTCCCTCCCCTTTTCCTCCCCTTTCCTCCCACTTTCCTGCCCCTTTCGTCTCCCTTTCCTCCCCTTTCCTCCCCCTTCCGTCTCCCTTCCCTCCCCTTTTCCTCCCCCTTTCCTCCCCGTTTCCTCCCCCTTTCCTCCCCCGTTTCCTCCCCCTTTCCTCCCCCGTTTCCTCCCCCTTTCCTCCCCCTTTCCTCCCCTTTTCCTCCCCGTTTTCTCCCCTTTTCCTCCCCCTTTCCTCCCCCTTTCCTCCCCCTTTTCTCCCCGTTCCCCTACTCGAACTAATAGCCTTTACGTCTTGTCCCCCCACCCACCCGGTGGGGGGTGGGGGGAGGGAGGAGGGGGACAAACATCTTTTCCCCAATGCGGACATCACAGCTCACTCAAGCTCTCTTGGCGTCAGATATAAATTTCCCCTTCTGACATCGACCACATGCAAACCCGTCTTTTAATTTTTTCTCTCCTCTGTGTGTGAAAATCTTGTTTCTTTCTTTTTTCTATTATTCTCCTTCTTTATTGGGTGATACGTTCTCTTCCTTTTCATCCCCTCTTTTGTTTATCTTCAGCTACGTTTTTCCTTTCTTTTCGCTCTGTTTTGTTTTTTTTGTCATTTCTTGTCATTTTTATAGAGTAATCTGTTTTTTCTGACATTCTTTATCTCGTGTAATTTTATAGGTGACGTGAAATACATGTGCCTATTCATTTTTCTTTCTTTCTCCTCTCTCTCTCTCTCTCTCTCTCTCTCTCTCTCTTTCTATATTTTTTTCTCGCAGTTGATGATTAATATGACTGTTGCTGATATTCTGTCACAGCATCATCATCATCGTAATCATAGTCACCTTCATCATCATTTATCATCATCATAATGAATGTCACTTCCTTGTCATCATCAACATCATCATTATCATCGCCATTACCATCACCACCACCACAATCACCATCACCACCATTAACACCATCACAACTATCACTATCATCACTATCATCTTCATCACCAAATCGGAAAATGGAGGCTGCCATACCTTCATCACGACTTTAATTTTGACGACGATGACGACGAAGACGACGACGACGATGACGACGAAGACGACGGCGACGATGATGACGACGACGACGACGACGTAGACGACGACGTAGACGACGCAGTAGTATTAGTAGTAGTAGTAGTAGTAGTAGTAGTAGTAGTAGTAGTAGTAGTAGTAGTAGTAGTAGTAGTAGTAGTAGTAGTAGAAGAAGTAGTAGTAGTAGTAGTAGTAGTAGTAGTAGTAGTAGTAGTAGTAGTAGTAGTAGTAGTAGTAGTAGTAGTAGTAGTAGTAGTAGTAGTTTCCTCGTTCCACCTGCAGAATTAATTGACCTTACTCTCACCTCCTCTCACAGTTCCCGTTCTCTCTGCCAAGAAAACACTACCACCCATTCCCCTCACCCACCCTCTCCCCTCACCCACCCTCTCCCCTCACCCACCCTTTATCAGGAGTTGAGTTTACATTTACATGATACTCGTACTTCCACCCCAACCCAACTATTAACCTCCCTACCCTTCCCCTTGCCCTCCTCTTCCCCCTCCTTCCCCTCCTCCGGTCTCCTCCCCGTCCATGCACGGGGCTTACGAGCTCTGATCACCCACTTAAATTAATGAAAGCACGAAACTTGGTTACCCAAGTTTCGGTCCGGCGAGCGCGCGCATGGAACCGTCTTTAATTGTGACCCGGAGTTCGCGTTTGGCGACGGTCCCGGTGTGCAAGATCTCTTGGCCGTGAGTTCGATATCTTGCGAAGCCGAGGGCCTGAATATTGCGGGGATTACGGTCATGTGTTATGCATGGGATAGTGGAGATTACCGAAGTGAGTTTCTCGTTCTATATCTGGCTTGTTTTTTTTTTATGTCTACTATTATTTTTTATGTATCCTCGGTAGGCATGGACCCAGTGGACCAAGTAAGCCTTCAATGTAATATGTGTAAGTATATATATATATATATATATATGTATATATATATATATATATATATATATATATATATATACAGGTAGTTCTCGTTTTGTGCGAGATATGGGTTCCTACAGGCTTCGCACAAACTGAAATCGCACAAAAAAAAAAACATATTTTCCCCATAAGAAACAATGGATAATAGGGGGGATGAGTGTTTTGGCCCAAAAAACTTCCATTTTTTGAACGAAAAACACATTTATTTGACTGATAAAGTGAACATGTTCTAAAAATGTATCATTCTAAACCTATGCGTAACACTAAGGTGTAAATAAAGTATAAATAAAGCAACCATTAACACTTAATACGATGCTCCCTCACTTCTCACAGTCCCTCACAATCACTTGCCATCTTCGTCTGTGCTGTCCACCTCCTCTGGCACATCCACTTCCACTTCCACTTCCTCTCCTATAGCTTCAGGGTCATCCACTTCCTCTTCCTCTTCTGTCACTGGTTGCACAGGCGGTTTATTGAAAAACTCCAGCATGGTGGTCTGGCGGTTTTTCTTTTGAAATTCAGTCTGCTTGTGAGTGTTGCTGAAAAGTGTGTCCATACACTTTCTTGTGATTGTGGTGCTTCGTTCAACATTGGGGTCGTGTTCTTCCAGCATGGCAAAACCTTCTTTTATTTTTCCTAATGCTTCACTGATAACAGTGGCAGTGAGCGTCCGTCCTCCCTCAGCCTTGTCTGCCGCTGCCGTCGCTTCTGCTTCTTCTCTTTCCCTCTTGTTCTCTTCTTCGATGTCCAGCAGGTCTTCATTGCTCAATTCTTGTCTGTGTGACTGAAGCAGTTGATCAATGTCCTCTTCCTCCACTTCATCAAGGCCTAAATCCTGGGCATAGCTGATTGTGTCCTTGTTTGCCTTCGAAACGATGTCGTCCACATTGAAGTCTTCGAAGGAATTAACAAACTGAGGACACAGTTTTTTCCAAACACCATTCAGACATTTCGTTGGCACTTCATCCCAGGACTGCTTGATAAAGGTTACAGCATCTTTTATTGTAAAATTCTTCCAGAAATCTCGTAGCGTCTTGTTCATCTCGTTCGTTTTCTTTACTGCAGCAGCCATCGTAGACCTCAGGTAGTAGGACTTGAAGGTTTGAATCAGCCCCTGGTCACAGGGCTGCAGCAGAGAAGTCGTGTTGGGAGGCAGAAAGGCCAGCTTGATGTTGTTGCTGAGATTTTCAAGACTGGCTGGATGACTGGGAGCATTGTCTACCAGCAACAAGATCTTGAAGGGGATGCCTTCCTTGTTGCAGTAGGCTTTCAGCTCGCTGTGCAACTTGTTCTTGTAATGGTCACTGAATATTTTCCCAGTCAACCAGCCCTTCTTGTTGATGTACCAGTGGACTGTCAGGAAAGCCCGGTCATATCCCCGAAACACACAAATTATCCAAGCATTAATGTTTGGCCATGCTCCATTTTCTTAAAAAAGAAAATGTATGAGCCACTTGCTTGCATCACAAACCTAAGCATTTTCAATGTCACTTGTGTACACTTCACAAAACCTGATTAATTAATGGTATTAAATATTTTATTATCTAATACAATCAATAACAATAACAACATAAGAACTGTAGAATAAATAAATAAATAGTAAATAAACCAATCTTACCTTAATGGCTCTGGGGTTCTGAAAGTAATAGATGAGGACAGGCTTTAGCCTGCAGTACCCCTCAGCATTGGCCCTCAGCAGCAGCATGAGGCAGTCCTTGGATGCCTTAAAACCTGGCGACATCTTCTCTTCCTGTGCGATGTATGTCTTTGTTGGCATCTTTTTCCAGTAAAGGCTGGTCTCATCTACATTGAACACTTGCTTGGATGAGCATTGTCCTTCTTCCAGGGTCTTCTTAAGCATCTCTGGGAATTTTCTGGCTGGCTGATTCTGTGTCTGCTGATGCTGCTTCTCTTTGGCCATTTTGATGTTATGAAACCCGTGTCTTAGCTTAAATTTTGCAAACCAACCAGAACTTGCTTGGAAGGATGTATTTGGCCCGTCATTTCCTTCGATGTCGTTAATGAGGCTTTTAGCTTTTTCCTGAATGATGGCCAAACTAACAGGAATGCTGTTCTTGTTCTGGTGTTGAATCCAATTCGCCAGCATTTTTTCCATCCTCTCCATGGCCGACGATCTGCTGTAGGCTACCCTCTGCAATGTCCTAGACGAACCTGCTTCCACAGTTGCTCGTATTTTTGCAGCATTGTCTCGGACGCGCCGTAGTGTGCTCTCCCCCAATCCAAAGGCATGGGATATGATCGAAGTTTTTTGTCCTTGGTCATACCGGCTCAAAATTTCCATTTTCTTAGCCAGAGTGAGTGACTTGCGCTGTATTTTCTTAGCTGGAGGGCCGCTGCTGGTTCCAGGAGAAGATGAAGGACGTTTTGGGGCCATTTTGACGAATGAGTAAACTGGTTGGACTGGCTGTGACTGCAAACACACGAGAGGGCTGTAAACATTGAACTGGGAGCGGGAGCGGCCGCCTGTCGGCAGGCAGCGGAACTACGTATCTGGCGCACTGTTTGAAATGCGGTTGGGGCAAATCGCATCTTAGCGAACAGATCGCACAATTTTAATTAATTATAATATTTCTAATGTCGCATCTTAGCGAATTCGCACAAACAGAACACGCACAAAACGAGAACTACCTGTATATATAAATGTATGTATATATATATATATGTATATATATGTGTATGTATATATATATGTGTATATATATGTGTATGTATATATATATGTGTATATATCTATATATGTATATATATGTACAGTATATATATATATATATACATATATATACATATATATACATATATATATATATACATATATATACACATATACACATATATATATACACATATATATATATATATACATATATATATATCACAACTAACACCACAGTCGGACGAAAGAAAGAGTTGCGTAAGCGGAACTATATATTTCGATTGCTACCTGCAATCCTCTTCAGTAGTACAAAGTGGCAGGGAGGAGGCTATCTTAAGTAGCAACCTCTTACAAAAGAAAGGGAACACGAGAAAATACAGAACATCACTGCCCCAACCCTAGTTGACCTGAGGCTGACACGAGGTCGGGTCAGGGGGAGGGGGAGGAAGCTTGTTGACAATATTTTTGGTGATGAATAGTCCTGAAATGATGTCTGGGGTCCATTGACCCTTGGAAATATTCATCGTGGGCAGATAATCAATTAATGTTGATTCCACCATTTTCCTTCTGAACCCACACCCTGATTTGTAAATGAGATCAGATTTCTCCCAGTCCATCCGGTGATTAAATTTATCAACGTGTTGAAACACTGCTGAATTTATTTGGCCATATCTAATCGACCTTTTGTGTTCATTTAATCTTGTCGGTAGGTCTCTTCCCGTCTGGCCAATGTAAGAAAGGTTACAATCTTTACATGGAAGGGAGTAAACACCTGGGATATGTTCTTCCTTCAACCTCTGGTGAACATTAACAACTTTTTTATTAATAGTATTGGGGTAGTTATGAATTAAATTTACTTTCTCTTTGGGAAGAAACTTGGACAATTGACTGATGGACTCTGAGAAGGGGATGACTAGGGGATTTTGTCTCTCTTTCTTTAACTTAGTGGAAGGGTGTTTGAAAAAACTTGCTCTGGCTTGACTAAGGGCTTTATCCAGAAACCAATGAGGGTAGGCTAATTTTGTTAATTGGGACTTGATGGAAGTTAATTCGTGTTCTAAAAATTGGGGGCTACAAATCCTAAAGGCTCGGAGAAAAAGTCCCGAAGCTACACTCCTTTTAATGTGATCTGGGTGATGACTGAAGAAATGGAGGTAACTACCTGAATGAGTGTTCTTTCTAAAAACAGTAAAGGCAAGCTTATTCCCATTCCTCATGATTAAGATGTCTAAAAAGGGGATTTTGTCATCTTTTTCCCATTCCACTTTGAACTTGATGTTGGTTGTTAAATTATTTAGTTTATCTAGAAAAATATCAAAAGGACCCCAACTCTCATCCCAAAGAGTGAAAATATCATCAACGTATCTTAACCAAATCATACCTGGGGGTTTAATTGTTGGAAGAAGAACACTCTCAAAGTATTCCATGTAAAGATTAGCCAGAACAGGAGAAAGATTCGAACCCATGCTACAACCAAACTTTTGCCTGAAAAACCGATTTTGAAAGGAAAAGACATTAGATGACACGCAGGTGCGTACAAGAGCAATGATTTTGGAAACCGGAAGGGGGAATTTGTCTTGGAATGGTTGTAGCTTAGTTTCTAGAAAGGACAAAACATCATCAACACAAATGTTCGTAAATAATGAGATAATATCAAGACTTAATAAGCGACGGCCTACTATATTAATCTCCTTTATTTTCTGGATGAAATCTTCTGAATGTTTCAAATGGGAATTGGAAAATTTGCCCACAAATGGTGATAATAAACCCGCAAGCCATTTAGAGAGTTTGCTGGAACAAGAACCCCTGTTGGAAATAATGGGCCTTAATGGGGTACCCTCTTTATGTAACTTGGGGAGGCCGTAAAAATAAGGGAGCTTGGGAGTAAAAAACTTTAAGTTTGGACACTTGTTCACTAGTGGTGATCTTACGAACTTGCTTATTAAAAGAGGCAGCCATGTCTTTTAAGGGGTTTTTGGTGAGTTTCTCGTATGTATTTTGATCATTAAGAAGCTCCATAGCTTTATCAACATACGAGTCTAGGTCTAAAACAACTACTTTACCCCCTTTATCTGCCTTGGTGATAATTATGTTACTTAGTTTTTTTAATTCTTCTATACCCATTTGGTAACGTTTGGGTAGACCATTGTTGTCCTTGAAACAATCTGAAATGCTGTTCAAGAGCACCCCTTTGAGACATAATAGGTCTTTCTCATAATTATTATGGGACAAGAACTTATCAAAACCTACCAAGAAGTCCATAGCATTGTGTTTTTCCGGTTTTAAAGCAAAATTCAAACCAAGACCTAACACTTCTAATTGTGATTTTGAAAGTACTGTGCTAGAAAGATTGACGACATTATCAGAAGAAGCAAACTTAGACCAAATGCTGTTATTACATAACCTAAAAAGTTTCTTATTGAGGATCACAATGTGTTTGTCACTTACGACACTGGCTTGTTGTTGGGCTCTGTGTAGAAGTGACTTGAAGACGTGTTCATCCCGGCAATGGAAAAGAAGATCTCTGGTGGTGGACCGAAGGTGAAGAAAAGCGTTGTCAAGGTCTAATGACGCCAATTGAATCCGATCCGATAAAAAGGCTCTGATGTAAGTGGGAAAACTGTAACCCAATTGCTTGTGTTTGTGGAAACCAAACGACCGGGGGCAAACCTGTTTCCGCCAAACAATTGGACAGAAAAGTTTTCTGGTTCTTCCTTTTCTTGCTTGCGATCAAGGAAGATTCGAAACGTCTGTAGGGATGTTTGAGGTCGGGGTAGTGATGAAAAATGTTGTTGATAGAAGAAAGAAGCTCCATCGTGGTGGGTCAATCACAGGTGAGAAATGTAGTAACACATTTATAAATCACAACTAACACCACAGTCGGACGAAAGAAAGAGTTGCGTAAGCGGAACTATATATTTCGATTGCTACCTGCAATCCTCTTCAGTAGTACAAAGTGGCAGGGAGGAGGCTATCTTAAGTAGCAACCTCTTACAAAAGAAAGGGAACACGAGAAAATACAGAACATCACTGCCCCAACCCTAGTTGACCTGAGGCTGACACGAGGTCGGGTCAGGGGGAGGTCGATTAGATATGGCCAAATAAATTCAGCAGTGTTTCAACACGTTGATAAATTTAATCACCGGATGGACTGGGAGAAATCTGATCTCATTTACAAATCAGGGTGTGGGTTCAGAAGGAAAATGGTGGAATCAACATTAATTGATTATCTGCCCACGATGAATATTTCCAAGGGTCAATGGACCCCAGACATCATTTCAGGACTATTCATCACCAAAAATATTGTCAACAAGCTTCCTCCCCCTCCCCCTGACCCGACCTCGTGTCAGCCTCAGGTCAACTAGGGTTGGGGCAGTGATGTTCTGTATTTTCTCGTGTTCCCTTTCTTTTGTAAGAGGTTGCTACTTAAGATAGCCTCCTCCCTGCCACTTTGTACTACTGAAGAGGATTGCAGGTAGCAATCGAAATATATAGTTCCGCTTACGCAACTCTTTCTTTCGTCCGACTGTGGTGTTAGTTGTGATTTATAAATGTGTTACTACATTTCTCACCTGTGATTGACCCACCACGATGGAGCTTCTTTCTTCTATCAACAACATTTTTCATCACTACCCCGACCTCAAACATCCCTACAGACGTTTCGAATCTTCCTTGATCGCAAGCAAGAAAAGGAAGAACCAGAAAACTTTTCTGTCCAATTGTTTGGCGGAACAGGTTTGCCCCCGGTCGTTTGGTTTCCACAAACACAAGCAATTGGGTTACAGTTTTCCCACTTACATCAGAGCCTTTTTATCGGATCGGATTCAATTGGCGTCATTAGACCTTGACAACGCTTTTCTTCACCTTCGGTCCACCACCAGAGATCTTCTTTTCCATTGCCGGGATGAACACGTCTTCAAGTCACTTCTACACAGAGCCCAACAACAAGCCAGTGTCGTAAGTGACAAACACATTGTGATCCTCAATAAGAAACTTTTTAGGTTATGTAATAACAGCATTTGGTCTAAGTTTGCTTCTTCTGATAATGTCGTCAATCTTTCTAGCACAGTACTTTCAAAATCACAATTAGAAGTGTTAGGTCTTGGTTTGAATTTTGCTTTAAAACCGGAAAAACACAATGCTATGGACTTCTTGGTAGGTTTTGATAAGTTCTTGTCCCATAATAATTATGAGAAAGACCTATTATGTCTCAAAGGGGTGCTCTTGAACAGCATTTCAGATTGTTTCAAGGACAACAATGGTCTACCCAAACGTTACCAAATGGGTATAGAAGAATTAAAAAAACTAAGTAACATAATTATCACCAAGGCAGATAAAGGGGGTAAAGTAGTTGTTTTAGACCTAGACTCGTATGTTGATAAAGCTATGGAGCTTCTTAATGATCAAAATACATACGAGAAACTCACCAAAAACCCCTTAAAAGACATGGCTGCCTCTTTTAATAAGCAAGTTCGTAAGATCACCACTAGTGAACAAGTGTCCAAACTTAAAGTTTTTACTCCCAAGCTCCCTTATTTTTACGGCCTCCCCAAGTTACATAAAGAGGGTACCCCATTAAGGCCCATTATTTCCAACAGGGGTTCTTGTTCCAGCAAACTCTCTAAATGGCTTGCGGGTTTATTATCACCATTTGTGGGCAAATTTTCCAATTCCCATTTGAAACATTCAGAAGATTTCATCCAGAAAATAAAGGAGATTAATATAGTAGGCCGTCGCTTATTAAGTCTTGATATTATCTCATTATTTACGAACATTTGTGTTGATGATGTTTTGTCCTTTCTAGAAACTAAGCTACAACCATTCCAAGACAAATTCCCCCTTCCGGTTTCCAAAATCATTGCTCTTGTACGCACCTGCGTGTCATCTAATGTCTTTTCCTTTCAAAATCGGTTTTTCAGGCAAAAGTTTGGTTGTAGCATGGGTTCGAATCTTTCTCCTGTTCTGGCTAATCTTTACATGGAATACTTTGAGAGTGTTCTTCTTCCAACAATTAAACCCCCAGGTATGATTTGGTTAAGATACGTTGATGATATTTTCACTCTTTGGGATGAGAGTTGGGGTCCTTTTGATATTTTTCTAGATAAACTAAATAATTTAACAACCAACATCAAGTTCAAAGTGGAATGGGAAAAAGATGACAAAATCCCCTTTTTAGACATCTTAATCATGAGGAATGGGAATAAGCTTGCCTTTACTGTTTTTAGAAAGAACACTCATTCAGGTAGTTACCTCCATTTCTTCAGTCATCACCCAGATCACATTAAAAGGAGTGTAGCTTCGGGACTTTTTCTCCGAGCCTTTAGGATTTGTAGCCCCCAATTTTTAGAACACGAATTAACTTCCATCAAGTCCCAATTAACAAAATTAGCCTACCCTCATTGGTTTCTGGATAAAGCCCTTAGTCAAGCCAGAGCAAGTTTTTTCAAACACCCTTCCACTAAGTTAAAGAAAGAGAGACAAAATCCCCTAGTCATCCCCTTCTCAGAGTCCATCAGTCAATTGTCCAAGTTTCTTCCCAAAGAGAAAGTAAATTTAATTCATAACTACCCCAATACTATTAATAAAAAAGTTGTTAATGTTCACCATAGGTTGAAGGAAGAACATATCCCAGGTGTTTACTCCCTTCCATGTAAAGATTGTAACCTTTCTTACATTGGCCAGACGGGAAGAGACCTACCGACAAGATTAAATGAACACAAAAGGTCGATTAGATATGGCCAAATAAATTCAGCAGTGTTTCAACACGTTGATAAATTTAATCACCGGATGGACTGGGAGAAATCTGATCTCATTTACAAATCAGGGTGTGGGTTCAGAAGGAAAATGGTGGAATCAACATTAATTGATTATCTGCCCACGATGAATATTTCCAAGGGTCAATGGACCCCAGACATCATTTCAGGACTATTCATCACCAAAAATATTGTCAACAAGCTTCCTCCCCCTCCCCCTGACCCGACCTCGTGTCAGCCTCAGGTCAACTAGGGTTGGGGCAGTGATGTTCTGTATTTTCTCGTGTTCCCTTTCTTTTGTAAGAGGTTGCTACTTAAGATAGCCTCCTCCCTGCCACTTTGTACTACTGAAGAGGATTGCAGGTAGCAATCGAAATATATAGTTCCGCTTACGCAACTCTTTCTTTCGTCCGACTGTGGTGTTAGTTGTGATTTATAAAATGTGTTACTACATTTCTCACCTGTGGTATATATATATATATATATATATATATATATATATATATATATATATATATATATATGTGTGTGTGTGTGTGTGTGTGTGTGTCTGTGTGTGTGTGTGTGTGTGTGTGTGTGTATGTGTGTGTGTGTGTGTGTGTGTGTGTGTGTGTATTTATATAACATATATACATTATATACTGTATATATATATATATATATATATATATATATATATGTATACACATATATATATATGTATGTATATATATATTGTATATATATACATACATATATATGTATATATATATATATATATATATGTATGCCGTATATACATATTTGTATGTATAAAAATATATATATACATATATATATATAAATATATATATATATATATATATATATACATACATATATATGCATATATATATATATATATATATATAAATATATTTATATATATATATATATATATATATATATATATATATTGAATGAGAATCAGACAAGAAACAATGGTCTCAAACTGTTTGGAAATAGATTCAGTTTGGAAGTAGGTAGAAACAACCTCGCCAACCGTGTAGTTAATGAATGGAATAAACTTCCTGCACAGGTAGTGCAATGTAGTTCAGTTTGAATCTTTAAGAATCATTTAAATAAACACCTAAGCAAGATGCTGTAATGATTATAATTTATTTTATATTGTTTTTGTTTTGCTATCATTTGTCTGTTTGATTCTCATTTATTATTATATGTCAATTTATCATTATTTACTATTTACCTGTATGTTTATTATTTAACTATACATATGCATTTATTCATGTATTTTATTTGTTATTTACACTATTATAGTTTTTGTTTATTAATTTATTATTATTATCATTTTTTCGCATCCGGCCTAGATATGGACCAAAAGGTCTCCTGTTGGCATGCTCCTCCTTTGTAATTCTTTGTAATATATATAATATATATAATATATACATATATATATGTATATATATATACATGTATATATATACATATATATGTGTATATATATATATATATGTATATATATATGTATATATATATATATATATATATATATATATATATATGGGGGGAGTGAGTACGCACAAGATTTCTATAGTACTCCATTTGTTAAATAATCAAGCTTTCGTCTTCAAAGAGACATCTTCAGGATTGACAAAATTCTGTAATTTTAAACAAAAACAAAAGTATTGGTACAATATTGACAAGAAAATAAACATGTAAATAACAGAATGAAAAGACATAACAAAATGTATAAATTAGTAAGATATACACGAGCGGTGTCACGCCTATTAGAGAAATACAATTGGTTGGTGAAAGAGGGGTGTATTACACTCGAACCGTACCTGACCGTTTAGTCTGCCTGGTGGTCGCAGTGGGGTGTGGGAGGAGGGAAGGGGAGGGCGAGGAGGGGACTTCGATATAACGTCGTCTCAAGAGCGCGTCATTATAGAGGGGAATACTGGAGGTCATATTAGATTGGATGTTTATTGTAGGGACATTATCACTGGAAATATCACTAAAAATTATCAATAGAAATAACTCTTTGCGTTGAGTGCAAAAGTTCAGAAAATATTTCTTTGAATTATCATGCGATATTAGATCTTCTTTAGTTCGAGCATTCTTTATTCTTCCTTAGTACTCTCTCTCGCTCCCCTCTCTCTCTCTCTCTCTCTCTCTCTCTCTCTCTCTCTCTCTCTCTCTCTCTCTCTCTCTCTCTCTCTCTCTCTCTCTCTCTCTCTCTCTCTCTCTCTCTCTCTATTGGCTATCCCTTTCTTTTTTGCTACTTCTTTTCCCAATTTACCTCCCTTCATACTTACTTCTCCTCCCTCCTCTTCCTCCTCCACCTCCTCCTCCTCCTCTTCCTCCTCCTCCTACTCCCTCCTCCTCTCCCTCCTCCCCTTTTCCTCCTCCTCCTCTTTCTTCTTTTGTCATTTCTAATCTCCCGAGTCAGCTCGTCGTCTAATACCCCTCCACTCCTCCCTCTCCTCCTCCTCCTCCTCGTCCTTGTCCTCCTCCTCCTCTTCCTTCTTCCCTCCCCCTCATCGCCAACGCGTAATCGTACACTAAATGTTCACGTACCTTCCCTACTCTTCTCTCCTTGCCATCTCTCTTCCCTATTCTTCCTCCACATCCTCTTCTCCTCCATTTCATCTTTCCTCTCCCAAAACTCCCTATCATTTCCTTCCTCCTCCTCCTCCTCCTCCTCCTCTTCCTCTTTCTTCCCTCTTCGTTCTACCCACTTCTCAACCCACCGCTCTTCCTCTCTTCATCCTACACCCACCTTCTCGGCTCCTCTTCCCTCCTCGTCTTCCTTCCTCGTCATCCTCCTCATCCCTCTTTCTCCTCTTTCTCATCCCCTTCTCTTCCCTTCCATTCCATCCTCCCTCTCATCCTCTTCCTCCTTCCTCCTCCTCCTCCTTCCTCCTCCTCCTCCTTCTTACTCCTCCTCATTCCTCTTCCTCCTCCTTCTCCTTCCCTTCTCTTCCCTTCCCTCCCATCCTCCCTCTTCTCCTCCTCCCCCATTCCCTCTTCCTCTTCCTCGGCCCCTCCTCCTCCCTCTACTCCTCTTCCTCGCTCTTCCTCCTCCTCATCCCTCTCCCTTCTCCTTGTCTTCCCATTATCTTCTCTTCCTTCCCATCCTTCCTCTCCTCCTCCTCCTTTTCCTCCCTCTTTCTAATCCTCCTCCTTCCTCCTTCTCCTCCTCCTCCCTTTCCCTGGTCACCTCCTCCCTGTCTTCACGAGTTCGAACCCCTACGTTTGCCACTTCACGAGGAGTTGATGCGTCTTCGGCCAACGTCAATCCCGACACGCAGAATGGATCGATCTGATCCGTAGGACCCCAACCCCCTCCCCCTCTCTCCCCTCCCCCTAACCCTTCCCCTCCCCCTCTCCCCCCTCCTCCTCTCTTTCCCTTCCCTCTTCCCCTCCACCGCCACTACCCTCATG
>NC_134800.1:48071844-48074344 GCF_046742065.1 Oratosquilla oratoria
CATATCACACACATGTCCAGGAATGTTGGTTCAGGCAAAGTCTATAGAATCCCACACCACAAATCCCAGGGGGCAACAGCAAACAGCGTTTCATAAACACGATCCTCCCTCTCCTCTCCCGGCAGATCCCCCACAGAGGATCTCCATTGTGGACGCCCACGGGAAGCACCTTCAGGCACAGGACAGCGGAGAGGGGCTGGTCCTCGGGCCCCTGGACCAGGACGCCTCCCTCCTCGTCGTATGCAACGTCTTCGGAGGTAAGGATTCGAACTCGGGGACATAGGTCAAGAAGAAGTGAAGGAGGAAGAGGAGGAGGGGGAGGAGGTAGAAAAGGAGGAAGAGGTGGAGAATGAGGAAGAGGAGGAGGTGGAGGTAGAGAAGGAGGAAGAGGTGGAGAATGAGGAGGAGGAGGAGGAGGTGGAGAAGGTGGAGGAGGAGGTGGAGAAGAAGAAGGAGGAGATGGAGAGGAGGAGGAGTAGGAGGCGGAGATGGTGGAGATGGAGGAGGAGAAGGTGTAGGAGGAGATGGAGGAGGCAAAGGAGGAGGAGGAAGAGGAGGAGGTGGAGGAAAAAATGTAGATTAGTGAGGAGAATTGAAAAATATTGTGAGTGAAAATGGGAAAAAGAAGAAGAAAAGGAGGATAAGAGGGAAGAATGGAAGAGGTGAAAGAAGAGAGGTAAACGAGGTGAGGAGGAGGACGAATTGGATGCCAAGAAGATAAGGAAGAGGAGGAGGAGGAGGAGGAGGAGGAAAAGGAGGAGGAGGAAGAAGAGGAGGAGGACAAGGACGAGGAGGAGGAGGAAGAAGAGGAAGAGGGAGGAGGGATATGTAATTGAAGGGGATATGGATAGTTGGAGTGAGAGAAAACGAGGTAGGGGGAAGGGTGAAAGGGGAAGAGGAGGAGGAGGAGGAGGAAGAGGAGGAGGAGGAGGAGAGGGAAGAAAATAGGAATAGATCGAGAGGAGTATATAATGGGAGGAGGAGGAGGAGGGGAGAAGAGAAGGAAGGGGAGGAGGAGGGGAGGAAGGGAGGAGGAAGGAAGGGAGGGGAGGAGGAGGAATATGATAATGGGAGAAAGGATGGGAGGAGAGGAGGAGGGGAGGAGTAGGAGGAGGAGGGGAAGAGGGAAGAAAATAAGGAGAGATAGAGAGGAGTAGATAATGGGAACGGAGGAAAAAGAGGAGAAGGAGGGGAGGAGGAGGAGAATGGGAGGAAGAAGAAGAGGAGGAAGAGGGGAGGAGGAGGAGGAGGAGGTGAGGGAAGAAAATAGAAAGAGATCAAGAGGAGGAGATATTGGGAATGGAAGAGGAGAAAAGGGGAGGGGGAAAGAAGGAGGGGAGAGGAGGAGGAGGAGAAAGGGGAAGAACTTAGGAAGAGATCGAGAGGAGTAGATAATGGAAAGGAGAGGAAGAGGAGGAGGAGGAGGAGGAAGGAGGAGGGGAGAAGAGGAGGAGGAGGAGGAGGAGGAGGAGGAGGAGGAGGAGGAGGGGGAAAACTTAGGAAGAGATCGTGAGTAGATAATGGGAAGGAGAGGAAGAGGAGGAGGAGGGGAGGAGGAGGATGGGGAGAAGGAGAAGGAGGAGGGAGAGGAGGAGGAGGAGGGGAGTATATATATATATATATATATATATATATATATATATATATATATATATATATATATACGCACACGTAGCAATATAATGGCAGAAACAAACTGTTTACATAACTCTTAAAAATAGGATAAGAAATACTTTTGTTAATTTATTCATGATATATACAACATAAAATCCATTACCATTAACCATCTTATTACTTCTTAAAAAATTTATTTTCATTAAAAAGAATCGCTACGTTATTTAATTTATGTTTTCATATTAAGCCTCAGATTGATTTGGTCGAAGTAAAAACACCTTTTATATTTTTACCGTATACAGTTACAGAGTCTGCTTCAAGCTGTAATCACCTTTATGGCCAGAATACAGTAAGGTCAAAATTCATTAGTGTCTCAATGTAGTACGCGTTAGTGTTATTTCTTCGAATGAAGACACGAAGAGGTAGATTCCATAAGTCCGGCCACACACGTGCAGTTTAAGCTGACAGTTACAACTGTTCAGTTATAACTGTCAGTTGAAACTGCACGTGTGTGGGTATCTCAGTGATACTGAGATACCCACACACGTGCAGTTTCAACTGACAGTTATAACTGAACAGTTGTAACTGTCAGTTTAAACTGTACATGTGTGGACGGCCTAAGAGTTCATAGTCTTTTGATGGCCATGGAGGACCAAACCGGGAAACTCTAGAGAGCACAAAAAAGAAGAAGAAGAAGACTAAGAAAAAGAAGAAGAAGAAGAAGAAATCATCTCTACATACAAGAGCCCATTACGCTCAACTCAACAGTACCACAATAAACATATACTCTTTCTCTCCTCCCCCTTTCCCCTTCCCCCCCTTTCTCCCCTATACCTTTTCCTTCACCCCCACCCCCCACCCCCGCTCCAACCAACTCCTCCTTCTC
>NC_134800.1:48086844-48096844 GCF_046742065.1 Oratosquilla oratoria
AATTGAACACTTGACGTCGGAAGGCAGCTGGGATGAGGAGTCGTCGGCGGCCGGTACTGATGTCGCAGAGGATGGTGTGGTTGTTGTGAAAAGGGTCGTCTTGCCACTTAAGGGATGTGATGGATGTCCTGTAGGCAAGTGTTTCAGGATCCTCCCGTTGCTCTCTGAAAATAGCTGCGTAGTCGAGGCCGAGTTGAACTGCGTCGATGGCTATTCGGGAGAGGGCGTCTGCGACGGGGTTGTTTGTACCGGGGACGTGCCTGATGGTGCAATTGAACTCGGCGATGGCGGAGAGGTGGCGGCGCTGTCTGGCAGACCAAGCGTCCTGTTGTTTTGTGAAGGCTTTCACCAGAGGTTGATGGTCGGTGTTGATGATAAATGAGGAGCCCTCGAGGAAATGGCGAAAGTGGCGGACGGCGTGGTGGATGGCGAGGAGCTCTCTGTCGAAGGTGCTGTAGTTAAGCTCGGCCTTAGAGAGTTTCCTGCTGAAGAAACCGAGGGGTGTAGGTCTGCCACTGAGGGTTTGTTCGAGCACACCCCCTATGGCGACATTGCTGGCGTCCGTTGACAGTTGTAGCTGGGCACCTGGTGCAGGGAAGGAGAGGGTGGTGGCACGGGCAAGGGCTTTTTTGGCGTTGGCGAAGGCAGCTTCCATGGCGGGGTTCCACAGGAGGTCCCTCGGTTTTCCGTGAAGGGCGTTATAAAGTGGGTGCAACGTTTGAGCGATGTTAGGGAGGAAACGGTGATAGAAGTTGACCATCCCAATAAATTCCTGTAAGGCTTTGATGGTAATGGGTTTGGGAAATTTGTCGACTGCGGCGACTTTATCCTGCAGGGGACGAACGCCGTCAGGAGAGATGAGGTGTCCCAAAAATGGGACAGACTTTTTTCCGAAGCTGCATTTGTCAAAGCGGACAACGAGGCCGTTGTCCTGGAGACGCTCGAGGATGGTCCGCAGGTGTTGGAGGTGCTGGTCAGGCGAGTTGGAGAAGATCAGAATATCGTCGACGTAGCAGACGCAGAAGTCGAGGTCGCCGAGGATGCCGTCCATTAGGCGCTGGAAGGTCGCACCTGAGTTTCGCAAGCCGAAGCAGGAGTAATTAAAGGTGTACGTCCCGAAGGGGGTGGTGATGGCGGTCTTCGGGATGTCGTCTGTATGCACCGGAACTTGGTAGTAGCCCTTCAGGAGGTCCAGTGTCGAAAAGATCTGGCGCCGTTGAGGTATGTGGTGACGTCGGCGATGTTTGGGAGTGGGTAGTGGTCAGGTTCCGTCATCATATTCAGCCGCCGGTAGTCTCCACAGGGGCGCCAGGAACCATCGTTCTTCTTGACGAGGTGGAGAGGTGAGGACCAAGGGCTGGAGGCCTTTTGGCATAGGCCTAGTCTCTCCATCTCTTAGAAGGTTTTCTTGGCGACGGCGAGTTTCTCGGGCGGTAGGCGGCGGTATTTGGCAAATACCGGGGGCCCAGACGTCTTGATGTAGTGGTACACGCCATGTTTAGCTGGCGTCTGTGGTGTCTGTCGCAGCTCACGCTTGAAGACGTGAGGGAATTCCGTGAGCAGGTTGGGCGTAGGGCATTCTAGCGTCGATGGTGGCGACCGCGGTTGGCTGTGGCGCGATTTGCAGGGGCGTCGAGACGGATGCGGTTGCGCAGACTAGGTGGCTGTTGGCGACGTCGACCCGTAACCTATAATGAGCGAGGAAGTCAGCACCGAGAAGGGGCGTCTTGATGTTTGCCAGGATGAAGTTCCATGAGTAGTGGCGACTCCCAAAGGTGAGGTTCAGGCGTTTCCACCCGTAGGTAGCTATGGTAGTGCCGTTAGCTGCGACGAGCCTAACGCCAACGTCCTTGGGGACCCGGCGTTCTGCAGCGGATGCAGGAATTATGGACCTGCAAGCACCAGTGTCGACAAGGAAGCGACGTTTAGAGGCCTTGTCGTTGATGTAGAGGCCCGTTGCGCCTGTAGGGGCCACCGTGATGGACGGTGACCCATTTAGGCGTTTTTTGTCCAGGTACATCCTGGTTGGCATTTCTTGGCGAAGGCGCCGAATCTTGTGTGGTAGTAGCACAGGTGCAGAGCGGGGGTGGTCCGGCGTCGCTGCCTTTGCTGGTGTTGTTGGCGCCTGTTGGCTGGCGATGCTGCTGCGGCGAAGATTTCGTCCGTGATGTCCGTAGCACAGACATCCTGACTCCTTGCTGCGGTGGCGTGGGCATCGGCGAGATGGTCCGCCTTCCGTGAAACTTCGTCGGTGGTCATTTCCTCGGCGTTGCCAAGGGCGGATCGGACGGGCGCTGGGAGGCGCATGAGCCACAATTGACGAAGCATATCGACGTTCCTGCTGGTTCCGTTGGCTGTGGGTGGGAGGCGGGCGATGGACATCATCTCGAGGTATGCTGTACTTGGTTTAATGTCCCCCAGTGGCTGTTGGGAGAGTTGGAGGATTTTTGCGGCTCTGGAGGCTGCTGACGGCGTGAATTCCTGAAGCAGGTACTGTTTCAGAACGTCATACTGGATAACAACGTCGTGTTGATCAAGCCATTGGAAGATGAGTGGGAACACATCCTCGGGGATCGCCTCGAGAACATAGTCTGCCTTCGTTTGGGACGCGCTGATATTGCGCAAGGCGGAACTGAATCTCCGTTCGTCGAAACCAAGAGGGGGCGTCGACCGTAGAAAAAGGCGGCAGCTTCAAGGAGACGGCGTTGATGGTGTTGGTAGCGGGCAGCGTGGCGTCGGGGGTGGCGGCGGTAAATGGGTCCATTGTCGCTCCGAATGGTCACCAGTGTAGCGTTGCTACTATTGGTGAAGAGAAAGACGTTTGGGTGAGTTCGTCTCCTTTATTGTAAGGTACGAGTGAACTGATTTTACATGCGGCGGAAGCCGATATATATACTGCGTGGGCATGTTACCCGTGGTGCGTAATTAGGTAATTGCACTGGGTTAGGTCGGGTCAAGCAGGGTCGCGCTGGCAGAGAAGCGTCAGGTCGTGAACATCAGTCACGTTCCCTGCCACGTGACTTGTCGCGGCTGTACATATATATACTTGTTGCATTTCCTCTAAATATGACTTTTCTTATAACTTTTTCTTTTTTCTTTTAATTTTCTTTCTCTTTAGCTGTTATTTTCTCTTTCTTCCGAACAGGGGAAATGAGTAGAAGACGTTACGTTATGGACAAGTATTGTATGTGTGTGTGTGCGTGTATTTGAGTGTGTGTGTGTGCGTGTGTGTGTGTGTGTGTGTGTGTGTGTGTGTGTATGTGTGTGTGTGTGTGAAGAGAGAGAGAGAGAGAGAGATCAGAACTATGATAAAGATAATCAATAACGTTAATAAAAAGTAATGTATTAACGTTCGAATTGCATGAGCCCATACACACACACGCACACATACACACACACACACGCACACACACACACACACACACACACACACACACACACACACACACACACACACGCGCGCACGCTCACTCACTCTCTCGTTCTCTCTCTTCTCTCTCTCTCTCTCTCTCTCTCTCTCTCTCTCTCTCTCTCTCTCTCTCTCTCTCTCTCTCTCTCTTTCTCTCTCACTCTCTCTCACTCACTCACTCACTCACTCACTGTCCTTGTGTTAGTCTCAAGACGTGAATTTCCATCTTGGTCATGTGACCCGACCTTACGTGTTTGTCCATGCACACACAATTCCTCTTTCCCCCAACTTGTACAAAACCCTCGAAAGAAAGAAAATAAAGAAAACAGAAAAACAGAAATGGGACAATTTCTTGTGGGCCGGGATTCTGCAATAAGAACAATCGCGTTATCTAAAAGAATTTTATATATTGAAAGTGTAAGTGTGTGTGTGTGTGTGTGTGTGTGTGTGTGTGTGTGTGTGTGTGTGTGTGTGTGTGTGTGTGTTTGTGTATTTACCTAGTTGTATCATACGGGAAGGGAGCTATACTCTTGGTGACCCGACCTCGTATCTTTCAGCATCAAGTTTTTTCTTAAAATCTTGAATCATGTTTGCTCACACTTTCTTTGTCTACTTTGTTCCAGGTATCTATCACTCTGTGTGGGAAGCTATTCTTTTTCAGATCTCTTCTATAATTATCTTTTTCAAGTTTCTTTTCGTGTCTTGTTTTTCCATTGTCCCACTTCAATAAACCATTCTTATCTAAGATTTTCATTCCCTTCATAATTCTATAGATAGTTAGTAGGTCTCCTCTTTTCCTTCTTTGTCCCAGAGTTGAAAATTCTAATTTGGACACTCTTTGTTCATATGTCATTTTGGAAAGAGTTGGTGCCAGTTTTGTTGTTGCTCTTTGTATTCTTTCTAATCGTTTTATATTCTTTTTGGTACTGGGTGTCCACATTGTCTTTTTCCGACTTTACTTTTTTTTACATCTTCTTCACCAATTTTATAATCTGTCGATATTCTGTTTTTACTTTTTTCCAAATTCCATTATACTACATTTCTTGATATTGAATTTCACTTCACATTTTTTAGTCCATTTCCAGATCTTGTCCAAGTCTTGTTGTAGTGAGTTGCAATCCTCCTCCGTTCTTTCTTCCTTTAGAATATTTTTGCGTCGTCTGCAAAGAAATTCATATAACACTCTACTCCTTCATCCATGTCATTTATGTATATGGCAAACATAATCAGGGCCAGTACTGATTCCTGCGGGACTCCACTTTTCATTTCTTTCCAATTTGAGAATTTATCTCTAATTACTACTCTCATTTTCCTTATTAGTTTCTTGTGTGGTACCTTATCAAATGCCTTTTGTAGGTCCAAAAAGGCACAGTCTGCCCAACCATCTCTCTCTTGTATTATATCTATTAATCTCGAGTAGAAGCATATTTAGTTTGTTGCACATGATCTTCCTTGTCTGAATCCAAGTTGATTTGGAGTCAGTATAGTTTTTTCTTCCAAATATTTAACCCATCTCTTTTTGATTACCTTTTCACAAATTTTTGCTACTGTGCTTGTCAGGGAGACCGGTCTGCAATTTAATGGATCTTCCTTGTTTCCTCCCTTATAAATAGGTACAATATTTGCATTCTTCCAGTCCTGTGGCACCTTTCCTTCTTGAAGTGAGAATTTATTTATATTGTGTATTTTATCTGTTAATTCCCCCATGCATTCTTTCAGTATCCAATTTGCAATTCCGTCTGGACCATGTGATTTTATGACGTCAAGGGTTTTGATTGGGTCGCTGGTTTCCTTCTGCGTCACAATTATTTCTTTGATTGAGGGGGATATCTCTCTCTCTGTTTCCTCACAGTTAGGTGAGTTTTCTATTGTGAATACTGATTTGAAGTGGTTGTTCATAATTTCAGCCATTTCCAGTTCTTCTGTATATTCGTATTTACCCTGGCGCAGCTTTTCTATTTCTTGTTTATTCTTCAGTTTGCCATTTACATACCTGTAAAATAGTTTGGGTTCTTCCTTGCATTTCTCTTCTCATCTCTGCGTATTTTTACATAATCATTTCTTAGTTTGATGTACATTTGCCATTTGCTTGTTTTCTTGTCTTTTTTCCATTTCTTCCAAGCTTTGTCTCTTTTATCCTTAGCCTCACTACATTTTTTGTTGTACCAGCTTTTTATGTATGTTCTTTCCTTTTTTGTTGTGGTACGTATATATTTACTCCCTCATTATTTCTTTTGGTATATTTTATTTCTCTTCCATTCCCTGATTCTTCATTTAGGAATTTTTCCCAGTTCGCGTTGCGAAAGAATTTTCTGAGTTTCTCAAAATTTGTTTTGTTGTACATTAGTCTTCCTACTCTATGTTTTTCATTTCTACTTTGATCCATTTGCTCTTTCAACTCAAATTCTATTAGTATATGGTCACTTTTTCCTATCGGATTTTTGTAATAATTTTTGTCGACAATTTCAGGATCTGTCGTAAGTATTAAATGTGTGTGTGTGTGTGTGTGTGTGTGTGTGTGTGTGTGTGTGTGTGTGTGTGTGTGTGTGTGTGTGTGTGTGTGTGTGTGTGTGTGTGATTCACAATGGTCATGGATCACGTGTTGAACTCGTGATCGACAGCTATTTCCCTCCCAGAAGAGAGCTCAGAGCTCATATATGACAGGTTTGTGGGTAATGCTGTGACCTTACACGCACACACACACCCAACTCCCCGGCCACGAGAGTTAGAGTAACGACCCACAGCGCAACGGTACAGAAATTATTTCAGCCTTGGGCGGGATTCGAACCCGGACCGCCGTAGGGGCAGCCAGAAAATTCTACCACCGTGCCACGAGTCGTGTGTGTCTATCTCTCTATCTTTCTATCCCTCTATCCCTCTTTATCTTTCTCTCTTTCTCTCTCACTCTCTCTCACTCTCTCTCTCTCTCTCTCTCTCTCTCTCTCTCTCTCTCTCTCTCTCTCTCTCTCTCTAAGAATTTTTCTTCTTTATGCCTAATAAAGAACGCTAATTCATTTTATACTTGATTAAATCTGCCGTGAGGCAGTAGACATTGCATTTAGGTTCTGCATTACATTTGTTCTTATACATGCACGCACAAACACGTACACGGCTCGATGGCGCAGTGGTACCCTTTGGGCGGGGAGTGGTGTGTGTAAGGTTACAGCATTACCTAAAGATCGTCCATACTGTATACGAGTTCTGAGCTCTCATATGGGAGGGTAATAGCTATCGATCACGAGTCTAACACGTGATCCAAGACAATGTTGAAACACACACACACACACACACACACACACACACACCCACACACACACACACACACACACACACACACACACACACACACACACACACATATATATATATATATATATATATATATAGGTGTGTGTGTGTGTGTGTGTGTGTGTGTGTGTGTGTGTGTGTGTGTGTGTGTGTGTGTGTGTGTGTGTGTGTGTGTGTGTGTGTGTGTGTGTGTGATTCACCATGGTCATGGATCACACACACACATACACACACACACACACACACACACACACACACACACACCCACACACACACACACACACACACATAGATATATATATATATATATATATATATATGTGTGTGTGTGTGTGTGTGTGTGTGTGTGTGTGTGTGTGTGTGTGTGTGTGTGTGTGTGTATGTTGGGTGTGTGTGTTTCTACATGGTCTTGGATCACACACAACACACACACACACACACACACACACACACACACACATATATATATATATATATATATATATATATATATATATGATTGTGTGTGTGTGTGTGTGTGTGTGTGTGTGTGTGTGTGTGTGTGTGTGTGTGTGTGTGTGTGTGTGTGTGTGTGTGTGTGTCTGTGCGTTTGTATTTTGTCTTTTGTTCATTCTCTTGATCCCTTCAACAACCTCAACTTCCTCAAGTGTTCACCTATCATCTTCTTGCCAAACAAACATTTCTTTCCATTTTTCTTTCTTTCTTTATTTCTTTCTTTCTTTCTTTCTCATTGCAACTTCTTTGGCCTCCCAGACGCTCCCGAGACGCACCTGTCCCTGGGTCGGGGTCTCGACCCGAAGACCATCAAGATGGGGATCGACGTCTACTTCGACTGCCACGTCAAGGCCAACCCGCCCCCGACGTCGACCGTCTTCTTCCACAAGGTGAGCCAACAGCCTGAAGATAATTAATAATCAATAATTACCATTAGTAATTAATTATTAATTATTAAATATGATCAATTATTAATTGTTAATTATTAGTTATTAATTATTGATTATTAATTATTAATTATCAATTATTAGTTATTAATTATCAATTATTAATTATTAATTAATATTTATCAATTACTAATTGATTATCAATTATTAATCATTAATCATTAATAATTGATCATTAGTACTTAATAATTCTATCTATATACCAAGAGATTTTTCCCCCTTATAAGGGAGGTAGCCAAGTCAAAGGCACGCACCTAATCCCACCCATTTCACTCCCCTCCACCATCCTTTCCACCCGTCCCATCTCAGCTTCTCATGGATGACGGGTCATCCCTGCATCAGCCAACTACCCTAGGTCATAATTGATAAACGATGATTCCTAATTGATAATTTTTAATTGACAATTCATAATTGATTAATTGTAACTGGTAATTGGTATTTCGTAATTGATAACACAGGGGAACACTTTTTCAGTAACTTTGAGTTGCATTGGATATTTTAACGGATTTTGAAAGAGTTTTAGGCGCTGATTTCAAATCTGAAATTAGTTTTTCTCTACAAGCTCTAGTTTGTATGCAATTTGAGGTTAATGAAATTGTACATACGTGAACTTGCGTAAACCATGTATAAGCATTTTAACGTCCATATATATAGATAGCTTCTAATATTTTGATCATTCTTCTTTTGTTTCAGTTCAAACATGGCTTCCAGAATGAGACATCATTGCAGAAACAAGCCTGATGCCTTCTGCTACATATGTGGATGCTACACACTCAATCGTCAGAGACGTAACATATCCTCGTTCGTCAAGCGTGCCTACAAGGCATATTTTGAAGTTCATCTTGGTGATCAAGACAAGCAATGGGCTCCTCATGTTGTGTGCCACAATTGTGAGGAAATGCTTCGAGACTGGACCAAAGGAAAACGCAAAGGTCTGCCTTTTGGAGTTCCAATGATTTGGCGCGAACCCACCAACCATGTAACTGACTTATTTCTGCATGGTAAACACAACGGGTGTTGGGAAGAAAAACCGACATAAGATTACGTATCCGAACATTCCCTCAGCTATTCGGCCTGTTCCGCACTCTGAAGAAGTACCTGTTCCAGTTTTCAAAGGCTTGCCTTCATTGGACGATAAAGACATTGGACATGATACAAGCCAGCAAGACAGTTGTGACAGTGAATTGTCAGAAAAGTGTTCACAATCGGAGGACTGTTCTTCAGACACTGAACCTTTCCCCGTCCCTAAGCCTCTTCCCCAGGCTGAACTGAATGATTTAGTGCGGGATTTAGGTCTTTCAAAGAAAGCAGCAGAGCTTTTGGCATCAAGATTACAAGGCAGAAATCTTGTTGATCACTCTGTTAAAGTATCATATTTCAGAAAGCGTGAGCAGCTTTTTTTGACCTTCTTTTCAAAAGACAGACAGTTTGTTTACTGCCATGACATCCCAGGGCTTCTCAAAGAACTGGGTGTACCTTACTATAGTCCTGCTGAATGGAGACTCTTTTTAGACAGTTCAAAACGCAGTCTAAAGTGTGTTCTTTTACATAATGGCAATGTTTATGGAGCAGTACCTGTCGGTCACTCAGTGCGTTTGCGGGAAGACTATGATGATATGAGAATGGTCATGGACTTATTAAAGTATCATGAGCACAATTGGATAATTTGTGTAGACTTAAAGATGGTCAACTTTCTTCTTGGACAACAGAAAGGTTTCACCAAGTTTCCATGTTTCCTCTGTATGTGGGACAGCCGAGCACGAGACAGACATTGGGTCCAGAAGGACTGGCCTATTCGTGACACCCTTGAAGCAGGCATGCCAAATATCATACAAGACCCAATTGTAAACAGAGATAAGATCATCTTTCCTCCTCTTCACATCAAATTAGGTTTGATGAAACAATTTGTCAAGGCACTGGAAACCGAAGGTGAATATTTCCAACACATCATCACAGCTTTACCAGGGTTATCATTTGAGAAGATCAAAGCAGGCATGTTTGAGGGTCCATAGATTCGAACCCTAATTCGTGATGATCAGTTTGTTGCTAAGATGACCGCTTTAGAAAGGGCAGCATGGTTATCCTTTGTGGCAGTCGTTCAGAACTTCCTTGGAAACAATAAGGCGGAGAGCTACAGTGAACTTGTGAACAGAATGCTCCTCGCTTTTCGTGATCTCGGGGTGCAACATGAGCATCAAGCTTCATTTTTTGAACAGCCACCTTGATCAGTTCCCTGACAACCTGGGGGCTGTGAGTGACGAACAAGGAGAACGATTCCACCAAGACCTAAAGATCATGGAAGAACGCTACCAAGGGCGCTGGGACAAAAGTATGATGGCTGACTACTGCTGGAGCATTAAAC
>NC_134800.1:48134344-48136844 GCF_046742065.1 Oratosquilla oratoria
TCCAACACGTGATCCAAGACCATGGTGAATCACATACACACACATGAGCTCTGAGCTCTCTTCCGAGAGGTAATATCTGTCGATCACGAGTCCAACACGTGATCCAAGACCATGGTGAATCACATAAAGAAACCTACTCCTCCACTCACATAGTAGCAGACATTTCTTAATCAATCTCTTCGGTGTCCCTGAATACCTCATACCTTTTATTCTGTCTCTTACTAGACGTTTTAGGAGAATGCTAACCAGACTGACTGGGGTCTCGACCTGTGTAGTCCTCGTTCAAGCAGTGGGTTCCCTACTTCAGTCGAAGGGTATGACGGTAACCCAGTAGATACCGTGTCGAGCTCATGAGGAGGGAGTCTTCAGTTCGATTCCCGAGACCCGCTGGGTGCTTCTTGCGTTGGTTCCCGACAGCCATGGCCAGACGGGGAGGCGACCCAAACATCGGGCTAAAAAAAAAAAAAAAAAAAAAAAAAAAAAAAAAAAAAAAAAAAAAAAAAAAAAAAAAAAAAAAAAAAAAAAAAAAAAAAAAAAAAAAAAAAGGGGGGGTTTTCACTTCCCACAGTCTCCGGGTCTGTCAAGGCGTCACGTCATCATCATGCCATCCTACTGCACATCCTCGATATCACGTAACATGCGTCGATACTTCACTATGGCGTGTGACGTCACCGTTTGTGATGTTTGACGTCATCGTTTAGGGAGTGCGACGTAACAGTTTGAGAAATGTGACGTGATATTTTGGGAAGTGTGACGTCACAAAATTTGATATGTGACGTCACCGTTATTTAGATTATTTTTTTGGAATGTGACGTCATCTTTTGGGGAGTGTAACATTACCATTATCGAAGTGTGACGTCACAATTTTGAGAGTGTCGTCACCGTTTGTGAAGTATGACATCACCATTTGTGAAGTGTGACGTCACCGTTTGTTATGTGTGACGTCACTTGCGGAGCGGGATATAAATGTTTGGAGAGTGACGTCAGTTTGTGAGGTGTGACATCACCATTTGTGAAAAATAATGTCATTTTTGGGGATTGTGACGTCACCGTTTTTAGATATGACGTCATCGTTTGGAAGAATGTGACATCACCATTTTGGGAGTGTTGTTACCTTTTTTGAAATATGGCATCAGCATTTGGGGAGTGACGTCATGTTTTGAGGAGTGACGTAATTTTGGGTGTTTGACGTAATTTTTGGGGAGTGTGACGTCATGTTTTAGGGAGTGTGACGTTAGCAATTGGGTAGTGTGACATCATGTTTTGGGGAGTGTGACGTAATGTTTTGTGGAGTGTGACGTCATTTTTGTGGTGTGACGTCATGTTTTGAGGAATGTGGCGTCATGTTTTGGGGAGTATGACGTCATATTTGGGTAGTTTGACGTCCTTTTTGGGGTCGTGTGACGTCATGTTTTGGGGAGTGTGACGTCACGTTTTAGGTAGTGTGGCGTCACGTTTTTTGGTAGTGTGACATGTTTTGGGGAGTATGACGTCATTTTTGGGGAGTGTAACGTCATGTTTTGGGTAGTGTGACGTCATGTTTAGGGGAGTAGCATATTTTGGGGAGTGTGACGTCCTTTTGGGGGAAAGTGACATCATTTTTGGGGAGCGTGACATCATGTTTTGGGGAATGTGACGTCATGTTTTGGAGAGTGTGATGTCATGTTTTGGGGAATGTGACGTCATGTTTTGGAGTGTGACGTCATGTTTTGGGGAGTGTGACTTCATGTTTTGGGTAGTGTGACGTCATGTTTTTGGGGAGTGTGACGTCATGTTTTAGGGAGTGTGACGTCACCGAACGTTATTAGACATAGCAATAACAACACAAGCACTATCGATAGCATTGTCAACAACAACAACGACGGCAAGGATAGAATCGCTGGTAAAATTATGCTAATAACCATAATGATAATGAAAGAACACCAAAGACAAAAACGACAAAAAATAACGGTAATTTTTAAACGGAACAATAACAAAACACAGACGAATAAAAACAACAACAACAACAACAACAATTCATACAGCAGTATGACGTCACATCTTTCGATGACGTCACTTCTTTAATGGCGTCACTATTTTCACCCTTTCGTTTTCTTTCACCAGGTCAACCGTACTCACCCAATCCCACCCTCGTCACCCTTCACCCCGTACTATACCTCCCCTACACTCCCACACACACTCCCCCCACTCCCACCCACACTCCCCCACCCCCCACCCCACCACCCATTACCAACAACACCTGCGCTAGAGAGAGAAACACCTGCCTTGGTCTAGCACCTCACGCACAACACCGTCCCACCCTCTTCCTCCCTCCTCTTCCCTCCTCCTCCTCCTCCTTAATGGGGATGGGAATGGGGGATTAATGGGGGGTGGGAATGGGGGATTGGGGTATTAATGGGGTAGGAATGGGAGAATGGGAATTAATGTTGTGGAAATGGGGGAATTAATGAGGATGGGGATAGGGAAATGGGGGATTAATGGGGGTGGGAATGGGGAAATG
>NC_134800.1:48149344-48159344 GCF_046742065.1 Oratosquilla oratoria
AGAGAGGAAGAGGAGGCGAATCAAGTAGGGAAGAAAAGGTAAAAGGTACAGATGGAGAGATGATAATGGAAGAGATGGCAGTAAGGGGAAGATGGGCAGAATATTTTAGGGAGTTGCTAAATGTGAAGGAGGATAGGGAAGGAAAGATAGCTGCAGTGGGAAATGCGAAGAAAATGAGAGTGATGAGTGAGGAGAATGGAGGAGAAATAAGGAAGGATGAGGTGAAGGCAGTTGTAAAGATGATGAAAGCAGGTAAGGCACCTGGACTGGATGGATGCCATGCAGAATGTCTGAAAAAGGGAGGTTCAGTGATGGTGGACTGGTTGGTGAGGTTATTTAATGTTTGCTGGAGAGAGGGTAGAGTACCGGAGGACTGGAGGAGTGCCTGTATAGTTCCTCTTTACAAGGGAAAAGGGGACAAGTGTGAATGTAGTAGTTTCAGAGGGATTAGCCTGTTAAGTGTAGTAGGGAAGGCTTATGGGAGGATCTTAATTGAGAGGATTAGGAGAGGAACAGAAGGAGTAATTAGTGAGGAACAGTGTGGATTTAGGACAGGTAGAGGTTGTGTAGATCAGATCTTTGTGGTAAGACAGATATGTGAGAAAGCTATAGGAAAGGGGAAGGATGTTTTTTGGGCTTTTATGGATCTGGAAAAGGCTTATGATAGGGTAGACAGAAAGGCACTGTGGGAGGTTATGCAGATTTATGGGATAGAAGGAAAGCTTTTGGGAGCTGTCAAGAGTTTTTATGAGAGTAGTAGAGCATGTGTCAGGATTAGAAATGGAGAGAGTGAGTGGTTTGAAGTAAAGGTGGGACTTCGTCAAGGATGCGTTATGTCGCCCTGGCTGTTCAACTTATACATGGATGGGGTGGTGCGAGAGGTGAATGCTAGGGTAGTGAGTCAGGGATTGGAGATGGTTAAAGAAAATGGAGAAAAGTGGGAGGTGAGCCAGTTGTTGTTTGCGGACGACACTGCGCTTGTGGCAGGGTCAGAGGAGGGATTGAGGAAGCTAGTGGCAGAGTTTGGGAGAGTATGTGATAGAAGAAAGCTAAAGATAAATGTGGGTAAAAGTAAGGTGATGAGATGTACAAGGGGTGAAAGTGGCAGTAGACTGGAAGTGAACATTAAGGGAGAGCGACTGGAGGAAGTGGATAGTTTTATATACTTGGGTGCAAGTGTAGCAGGAAAAGGTGGAGTGAAGGTGGAGGTAGAATGTAGATTGAGAGAAGCGAGTAAATGCCTTGGTGGTTTAAAGAGTGTAATGAGGAATAGACATTTGAGAATGGATGCGAAGAGGAGACTGTATGAAGGAGTGATTGTGCCAACAGCACTGTATGGGGCAGAAACGTGGAACATAAGAGAAGAAGAGAGAAGGAGTTTGAATGTGTTTGAGATGAGGTGTCTGAGAAGTATGGTGGGGGTTACTAGGCTGGATAGAGTGAGAAATGAGGAGGTGAGGAGGAGAACAGGGGTGAAAAAGGATTTGGGAGATAAGGTTGATGAAAGAATATTAGGATGGTTTGGACACATGGAAAGAATGAGTGAAGAAAGACTAGTAAAAGAGGTATGGAAGGCAGATGTGGAGGGAGTGAACATGAGGGGACGTCCTAGGATGAGGTGGATGGATGGGGTGAAGGGGGCTTTGGGGAAGAGGGGAATGTCTGTTGAGGAAGGAAGGGAGAGGACGGAAGACAGAGGTGAGTGGAGAATGGTTGTATATGGATGATGTTGTGACTGCATGAGGAGGAATGGGCGGGGGGGGTGGGGGGGTAGTATGTGTGAGTAAATTTTGACGCAGCCCGAAGGGATTTCTCCCCGTCCTCGCCTTATATGCAAAGGGGGACGGAGAGGGGGGGGGTCGCCGATTAAATGAAGCGGCCTTGCTGTGGATGTACTGTGTCTTGCGACACTGCTTCTGACTCAGGGCGGTGGGCAGGGTGCAGGGATGACCCGTCATCCAGGAGGTGCTCAGATGAGAGGGAGGGTGGGAGGGGTGTGGAGTGTATTTAGGGATGAAATGGGTGGGAGTGTTTTTATGCCTTTCCCTTTTTGGCTACCTCCCTTGGAAGGGGGAAAAAGCCTTGGTATATGTATGTATGTATTATTATTATTATTATTATTATTATTATTATTATTATTACTATTATTATCACTCATCACCATCATCATCATCATCATCATCATCATCATCATCATCATCATCATCATCATCATCATCATCATCATCATCATCATCATCATCATCATCATCATCATCACCGTCGTCATCATCATCATCATCATCATCATCATCATCATCATCATCATCATCATCATCATCATCATCATCATCATCATCATCATCATCATCATCATCATCATCGTCGTCGTCGTCGTCGTAAGAGGAGTAGAGGCCTAGAGGGAAACACTCAAGTCGAACAAGAGTTAATTCTTTGACTCGTTTCGCAGTGTGGTGCTTCTTCAGAAAGACACACACACACACACACACACACACACACACACACATGCATTCTTTCTGAGGAAGCACCACTGTGCGAATCTAGTCAAGAATAAACTCTTGTTCTACTTTTTTTTTTTTTTTTTTTTTTTTTTTTTTTTTATTATTATTCCGAAGTTGTTCGGGTCGCCTCCTCACCTGACCAGGGCTGTCGCACACAGCGGGGCCAGGGAATCGTACTCACGACCACCTGCTCATGAGTTCAGCACGGTATACACTGAGGTACTGCGCAGTTGTAGGGGCTATTCAGGTCAATTGGTTAATAAGAGGCAGAACACTTGAAACCATAAATGATTCCGGGAGATGGTAAGGGAGGGAATGTGGAAAGGAAAATAGGGAGGGAATGGGAAAGGAAAATAGGGAGAAGGAAGTATAGAGAACAATGAATATCCTATAGATATAGATATAGATATAGATATAGCTCTATAGAAATAGATATAGGCATAGATATATAAATATAGATACATAAGCAATAGACACAGATACATATATAGATATACATACAAGTATTCATATAGATATATAGAAACACTCACGACGTAAAGTTATAGTTTTGTGATACCTTACCTCGTATCCAACATCTCCTTGGTGGACTGACCCTTAGAAGTCCAGACACAATCATCATCATATTCCACATCACGATGGGCCTCTTGTCCGCACGCCCACCAAGACATCGTATCCGCATCTTCCCACCAGATTGGTTTGGCCACAAACAGGGAGACCCATTGTTCCGTGGAAGGGTGCGTGTGTCTGTGTTTATTGACTGTGGTCGGTGTGTACGTGTGTGTGTGTGTGTGTGTGTGTGTGTGTGTGTGTGTGTGTGTGTGTGTGTGTGTGTGTGTGTGTGTGTGTGTGTGTGTGTGTGTGTGTGTGTGTGTGTGTGTGTGTGTGTGTACGTGTGCGTGTTTCAGCCTCGGGGTCACTGGACTAAGTAAGTCAATAAATAAATAGCTAATCTAGCTATTTACCTATTGAGCGAATGAAATGGCACACACACAGATGCACTCAACACATGCACACAGATATGTGTGTATGTGTGAATGTGTGTGTGTGTGTAAGTGTGGGTGTATATATGTATGTATGTATGTATGTATGTACGTATGTATGTATGCATGTATGTATGTATGTATGTATGTATGTATGTATGTATGTATGTATGTATGTATGTATGTATGTATGTATGTATGTATGTATGTATGTATGTGCTAATATATGTACGTATATATATTTGTGTGTATATATGTATGTATGTATGTATGTATGTATTGTATGTATGTATGCGCTTATATATGTACGTATATATGTTTGTGTATATGTGCGAGAATGTGTGTATATATGTAGGTATATATATTTGTGTGTATGTATGTATGTATTTATGTATGTATGTACGTATGTATGTATGTATGTATGTATGTATGTATGTATGTATGTATGTATGTATGTATGTATGTACGAAAAAAATGTTATTGTGTGTATGTATGTATGTATGTATGTAGGTATGTAGGTATGTATGTATGTATGTATGTATGTATGTTGTATGTATGTATATATGTATGTGTGTATGTATTTATGTATGTATGTATTTATGTATGTATGTATGTATGTATGTATGTATGTATGTATGTATGTATGTATGTATGTATGTATGTATGTACGTATGTATGTATGTATGTATGTATGTATGTATGTATGTATGTATGTATGTATGTATGTATATATGTATGTATGTATGTATGTATGTATGTATGTATGTATGTATGTATGCATGTATGTATGTATGTATGTAGATGTATGTATGTCTGTATGTATGTATGTATGTATGTATGTATGTATGCATGTATGTATGTATGCATGTATGTATGTGTATATGCTTGTGTGTGTATGTACGTATATATGTTTGTGTGTATGTATGTATGTATGTATGTATGTATGTATGTATGTATGTATTATACATGTATACATGTATGCATGTATGTATGTATGTATGTATGTATGTATGCATGTATGTATGTATGTATGTATGTATGTATGTATGTATGTATGTATGTATGTATGTATGTATGTATGTATGTATGTATGTATGTATGTATGTATGTATTATGTATGTATGTATGCATGTATGTATGTATGCACGTATGTATGTATGTATGTATGAATGTATGTATGTATGTATGTATGTATGTATGTATGTATGTATGTATGTATGTATGTATGTATGTATGTATGTATGTATGTATGTACAGTATGTATGTGCTTATATATGTACGTATATATGTTTGTGTGTATGTGCGAGAATGTGTGTATGTATGTGCGTATATATATTTGTGTGTATGTATGTATGTATCTATGCATGTATGTATGTATGTATGTATGTATGTATGTATGTATGTATGTATGTATGTATGTATGTATGTATGTACGTATATATGTTTGTGTGTATGTATGTATGTATGTATGTATGTATGTATGTATGTATGTATGTATGTATGTATGTATGTATGTATGTATGTATGTATGTATGTATGTATGTATGTATGTATGTATGCTTGTGTGTGTATGTACGTATATATGTTTGTATGTATGTATGTATGTATGTATGTATGTATGTATGTATGTATGTATGTATGTATGTATGAATGTATGTATGTATGTATGTATTGTGTGTGTGTGTGTGTGTGTGTGTGTGTGTGTGTGTGTGTGTGTGTGTGTGTGTGTGTGTGTGTGTGTGTGTGTGTGTGTGTGTGTATGTGTGTGTGTGTGTGTGTGTGTGTGTGTGTATGTGTGTGTAAATGTATGTTTATATATGTGTGTATATACATACAAAGAAAAATCTCAAGTCTATCTGGGTTGGGTTGATGGCCGGTGATAGACCTTTCCCGGCCATGTACCCAACCGGCGCCGTTCGCGGCACCGGACAAAAGCTCACAGGGCAACGCTAATCACATACAAAGGCCCATTGTCTTCCTTTTCCCAAGTTGTTTACGCCACGAGGGGCGCTACGTCCAAGACCTCAATTGCCGCTGCGAGGCGTGGAGTGCAATACTAAACAGGCCCAAGATACGTAGGCCTAAGTGCACAACGGATTAGATTATTATGTCATAATCTGACGTATTAAGTTATTACGTCATAATTTGTTTGTTAAATTATTACGCCATAATATGACTGTTAAGCGATTAGTCATAATCTGACTATTAAATTATTACGTCATAATCTGACTATTGAATTATTACGTCATAATCTGACGGATTAAACGATTACGTCATAATCTATTAAATTATTACGTCACAATCTGACTATTGAATTATCACGTCATAATCTGACATACTAAATGATTGCGTCGTAATCTGACATATTGAATCATTACCTCATAATATAATGTATTAAATTATTACGTCATAATCTGAGATGGTAAATTATTACGTGAAAATCTGACGGATTAAATAATTACATCAGAGTCTGACAGATTAAATTATTACGTCATAATATAAAGAATTGAATTATTACGTCATAATTGACTATTTTTGGCAGGAAATACCGGTATGATTTTGTACTTGCTTTTGAGAATTATTTATTCCATACAAGCGTGCGAACGCGCATGTAATAGCTACTCTACGTCAGATCTTGTTGCTAGCAGCAACCTTCAGCGGAACCCCTATTGTGTGAACTGACCCGCGGTCAAATTGGCTTGACCTGATGTTCAGCCGCCGGGGACACCTGCATTCTAAACCGGTAGATTCAACCAGGTAAATGATATAAGTTACTATAATTCGTCACTTCTTGTAAATATAAATTTATATAGAGTTGGAATAAATCCTGGGCGTCTATACTCTGTTGAATACTATATATGGCTGATGTCACACGGGCGGTCTACCCGCCTGACCGCGGCGGGTGAGACGCATTTCCCCACTTGAAACCGCCGCGGCCAGCCCGCCTGGCTATGTCAGACGAGAGGTTTTACATAGGAATCAATATAAAGCGGTTCCGCGGCGGCTGACCCGCTTTGCACCCGCGGCGGCCAACCCGCTCGTCTGGCAGGGCCTTAAAGGTGTAAATAAACTGGCAGATGTTTGGAATTATAAGTTGTAGAATATAGTGTTGGTAACCGCCACCATTTTCTTTGTCACTTCATTGGATGGAGAGCATCAGTCACGGAGGCGACGCAATAAAGAGAAGAATCAAAAAATAGTTTATCTCCAGCACTTCTAACCAGTGTAGAACACAAATTTACATATCAGATTTTCACGTAATGATCTGACGGATTAGATGATTGCGTCATATTCTGCAGGATCAAATTCGTCATAATCTGCAGGATTGATGCATTACGTCATTATCTCACGTATTAATTCATTTCATGATCTAACATATCAAACTATTACGTCGCAATCTAACGTATTGAATCATTACGTCATAATATGACTCACTAAATACGTCATAATCTGACGCACTAAATAATTACATCATAATCTGACGCACTAGATTATTACGTCATAACCTGACGTACTAGATCATTACGTTATATTTTATGTTTTTATTTGTGTTACGACGGAAAACAGGGCAAGACAAAGCCTAAACAATTTAGGAAAAATAATATATGAAATAATATATTTGTACACGTAATAGCTCGGGGCTTATATGACGTCATTTTCTGTTTAATGAGGGCTGATGGCGACCATAGGGTTTCCGTCGAAGGTTATGGTATGAGACATAAGAACTCAATCGAGATGTCAATGTGCGAATTTTAATTCCAGGATTTTTTTTCCGCGTGGTAATTTTCCGGACACCAATCCTGACCCATGGTGTCAAAAATTGTGTGTGTGTATTTACCTAGTTGTATTTACCTAGTTGTATTTTACGGGAAGGGGAGCTATGCTCGTGGGGTCCCGTCTTCATATCTCATTTTATCTAAACTATTTTTAAATTCATGTATTGTTTTTGCACACACCACTTTCTCATCTAACTTGTTCCAACTGTCTATTGCTCTGTGAGGAAAGCTGTTCTTTTTCAAATCTCTTCTATAGCTGTCTTTTTTTATTTTCTTTCCGTGTCCTCTTGTATTTCTGTCATCCCATTTTATCAGATTCTCTCTATCAGTAATTTCTATGCCTTTCATGATTCTGTAAATAGCTATCAAATCTCCTCTCTCTCTTCTTTGCTCTAGTGTCTGTAGTTTAAGTTTTTGTAGTCTCTCTTCATATGATAGTTTTGAGAGTGTTGGTGCCAGTTTTGTAATTGCTCTTTGTATTCTTTCAAGTTTTTTTATACATTTTTTTGTACTTGGTGACCATATCGTTGCTGCATATTCCAATCTTGGTCTTATCAGGGTGATTAGGATTTTCCTCACCATTTCTTCATCCAGGTATGTAAATGCCACTTTGATTGTTCTTATTAAATTATAAGTTTCTCCAAAAATCTTATTTATATGTTTCTCAGGTGACATATTATTCATAACAATGACTCCCAGGTCCTTCTCATTTTCTACTTTTTTTATTCCTTCTTTTCCCAAATTATATGATCCTGTTATTCTGTTTTTGCTTTTTCCAAATTCCATTATACTACACTTTTTTGTATTGAACTCCATCTCCCACTTCCTACTCCATTCTTGTACTTTATTTAGATCTCTCTGTAGTGATTCACAATCTTCTTCAGTTTTCACTCTTTTCAGTAATTTTGCATCATCTGCAAAGAAGCTCATATAGCTTTCAATTCCTTCATCCATATCATTAATATATATAGCAAACATTATTGGGGCCAGAAACTGTTCCCTGCGGGACACCGCTTATTACTTCATTCCATTTTGAGTGCTGATCTCTTATCACTACTCTCATTTTTCTTTCTTGCAAAAAGTCTTCCATCCAATTTAGCAATTTACCTTGTATTCCTCCTTCATATTCTAATTTCTTAAGCAACTTCTTATGTGGTACTTTGTCAAAAGCTTTTTTTAGGTCTAGGAATGCACAATCAGCCCATCCATCTCTTTCTTGTATTATATCTATTAGCCTTGAATAGAAACATATTAAATTGGTGACGCATGATCGTCCTTGTCTGAATCCAAATTGCCTTGGATTTAGTACGTTGTTTTTTTCCAAGTATTTTACCCATCTACTTTTGATCATTCTTTCACATATTTTTGCTATTGTACTTGTTAGAGAGACTGGTCTATAGTTGGTAGGTTCTTCTTTATTTCCTCCTTTATATATAGGTACTATATTTGCTTTTTTCCAATCTTCTGGAACTTTTCCTTCTTTTAAGGAACTGCTTATTATGCTATGTATTTTGTCTGCCAGTTCATTCCTGCATTCTTTCAGAATCCAGTTTGCTATTTCATCTGGCCCATGCGATTTTCTGACATCAAAATTACCCAAGTGTGTCAATATTTCATTCTTTGTTACTTCTATTTCTTCCATAGGGGGGACTTTTTCCTTCCACTCAATCTCTTCAGGTTGTATATTTTCCCTTGTAAACACTGATTTAAAATGTTTGTTCATAATTTCTGCCATTTCCATTTCCTCAGTGTATTCAACTCCTCCTTGTCTTAATTTCTCTAAGTCTTGTTTGTTTTTCAGTTTATTGTTTACAAATCTGTAGAATAGTTTTGGTTGATCTTTACACTTTTCTATAACATCTTTTTCATATTTTCTTTTTTCCTCTCTGCACTTTTGTACATATTCATTTCTATAACCAGTATATATTTTCCATTTTTCAGGTCTTCTGTCTTTTTTCCATCTGTTCCAGGCTTTGTCTCTTTTGTCCTTTAACTCCCTACAACTTTTGTTGTACCAGCATTTTACATATTCTTTTTCTTGTTTTTTGTCTTGGGACATACTTTTCCACTCCTTTTTTGTAAATTTTTGTCAAAATATTCCATTTCTCTTCCACTGTTGTTTCTTCTTTGTATATTTCTTCCCAGTTTTCTTGTTGGAAGAATTCTCTTATTTTATCAAAGTTTGTTTTTTCATACATCATTCTTCCTTTTCTATATTGTTCATTTCTTTTCATATATTTTTCTTCATTAAGTTCCAGTTCAATCAATATGTGGTCACTTTTACCTATTGGTGTTTTATATTCAATCTTGTCCACTATTCTAGGTTCAGATGTAATTATTAAGTCTAGCCTCGATGGTTCTTCTTCATTTCTATACCTAGTGTTCTCTTGTATCCATTGTGTCATTGAATGGTCAGTAATCATCTCAAGTAGAGCATTTCCCCATGAGTCATCACCACTCTTTACTGTCATTTCTTCCCAGCAGATTTCTTTGCAATTAAAGTCGCCCATCATAACTATTCTTCCTCCGTCTTCCATTATTTTAGTTAATGCTATCTTTGTGTCCTCTAACATACTTTTATGTTCACTCTCCTCCCATGAGGCTGTTTTCGGAGGCACATAATTGATCACAAATTTTCTGCTCTTCTTATCTCGGTCTTCCACTTCTATCATAATCATCTCTACTGTATTCTTTCCATATATGACACCTTTCACGTTTATATCCTTCTTAGTCAGGAACA
>NC_134800.1:48176844-48256844 GCF_046742065.1 Oratosquilla oratoria
CCAATAGAATCTCTCTTTCTCTGACTCCGTTCTTTCCTCGTTTTTTGCCTTAGCTTCAAGTCTTTTCTGCTTTTCTGCCTCTCTTTCCTCCTTATTCATTTCTCTTTTTATCCATACCTTTTTATATTGATCATTTGTTGCTAGTTTCCCTGTCTTGGATAGAATTTTCTCTGCCGTTGTTTGTGACCTGAATTTAATCTTAATTGGTCTGGTCTTATCTGTACTATATTTTCCGAGTCTGAATTTTTCCTCAATTTCCTTTATAATTTCTGGTTCATCTTCCTGGACTAATTTTAATAAACTGCTTACTCTTTCATTTTCCTCCTTGATTCTTGCGGTTCTATCTGGGTTATGTTTCTCTTCCATTCCTAATATAATTATACATTTCTTTTTGTCAGCTAATTCTCTTACTATATTCTCCTTCTGTCTCATCACTTTAATAACTGAGTCTTCATTATGTTCTTTCAATTGCTGTTTGACTATGTCAGTGAATGAAACCTTATTCCCTTCTTGGGTTGTTCTCCAATTTTTAGCTTCTGTAGCTATTTTCTCTCTGTTTTCATTACTATTCTTCTTCAATTTCTCATTCTCCTCCTTTACATTTCCTAACTGTCTTTTTAGGTCCTCTATTTCTTCAGTTAAGTTTCTGTTAGCCTTCTCTAGTTGTTCCAACCTTTCAATTCTATGGAAAATGGAGTCAACATTACCTAACTTACGTTCCAAGTCCTCGATCACCTTATCAACTCTCTCCTCTAGTCTTATCAGTCGGGGGGGTTGTGTCCCCCCCACCCTCTTTAAATCCCTGGAACATATTCTCGTCACTTTCTACTGTATTGCTCCTCTCTATACTTCTAATCTTTACATTTTTATTAGACATTTCATCCTCACTCAATCTTTTGTTTACCTTTCGCTTGTCTGTCTGGGCCAAGTCTACTCCCTCCTCATTTCCTTCCATTTCCCTCAGTAATCCCTCCCCTTTTCCTCTTTCCCTACTTTCCCACTACTCCACGAGCAATTCCCCCCCCCCCCCACCCTGTAAAAACACTAGGCACTTCTCTTTGCGTTGGGATCCACAGACTTCAGTTTTCTTCAGAACGTCATCCAAGCCGTCCATTCGCTGAAGTGTGTGTGTGTGTGTGTGTGTGTGTGTGTGTGTGTGTGTGTGTATTTATATGGTAGATAGCATTTGGAAACAAATATCATAATCTTCAAATCAATTATCCACTTCTCTTGTGATGTGGATCGTTATGTTAAGCTTCGTCGCGTTACGTTAAGGATTGTTACGTTACGTTACGTAACGTTATGTTACGTTATTCTACGTGACGTTACGCTTCTGAATTACATTCAGAAACACAATCTTTAAAACATTTATTCTGAGCAACGTCAGACGATGTAAATCAGGTTAGTGATTAATTAGTTCATTAATCTTAATCTTAATTTTTCTCTTTAACGAAATGAAAAGAATAATTTATCATAGTTATTGTCAAATGTTCTTAATCAAAAAAATAATTAACTTTTAGGACTGAAGGAACGAGATAAGCGTTTTTGACATCTTCAGACACATCTTATGAAGAGGAATTTTAGAAGAAAAAAAAAGATAAAATTTAAAAATATTGGAGATAAAAACAGATTATCTCTGCAGAGACTGACATGGTTGATGAAAGTGGGAGGGAGGGGAAGGTGGCGACTGCCATTTCACAAACAAATTTACTAATAGAGTGGTTAACAAATGGAATTGACTTAGTAACCGTGATAGAGTGAGAGCTGAAACTATTGGTCGTAAGAGAAGATTAGATAACGCATCAATTATAGAATTTCCACACACACGCATGCGCTCGGGATGGAAATTGAACAATTAAGTGTTCCTGGTGTGGACATTTTATAGGTGATTATGGCTCGTGATGCATAAACTAATAACCTAACCTGACCTAACCTAACCTAACCTAGCCTAATATTCTACAGTTGATTATGGCTCGTAATACCTAACCTAACCTAACCTGACCTTACCTAACGTGACCTAACCTAACGTAACCTAACCTCACCAAACCTAACCTGACCTAAACTAACCTGACCTAACCTAACCTAACCTAACCTGACCTGACCTGACCTGACCTAACCTAACCTAACTTAATATTCTACAACTGATTATGCTTCGTGAGTTCTAACCTAACTTACGCTGAACTGACCTAACCTAGCCTAACCTAACCTGACCTAGCCTAACCTAACCTGACCTAACCCAACCTAACCAAACACAATTTAACCAAACCAAACCTAACCTAACCTAACCTAATCGAGCCCATGTTAGTGTAAAGATTCTACAGTTGATCAGTGTGTGTGTGGGGGGGGGGATTATACAGCTGACCTTAGATAACTTTATGGAAAGGGATGATAGATCGTAACTTATCTAAGTCTTAAATCTACGACCAAAAGACATGATTACACTACGCCTAAACGTATATACGTTTTCCCTCAAAAGTGGAGGACGTTTTACATAGACCATTTGATAAAGACAATAGGTCCCATTCCATACAATCACAAGTAACAACTGATAAAGAAAAAGACCTTATGTTGCCTTATCTACCAAATACTGCGAACCCATTACATGCAGGATATGATTTGAATTTAACGGAATATTGGTACCCGTTACATGCCGGATATGGTTTGAATATAACGGAATTTCCGGTTTGGTTGTTGACTGTGTACAGTCAGGACAGGAAGTTCATCAACATTCTATCGTTTTAGTGATTTGTATATGTATCCATTCAAATATTCATTTATTTATTTGTTTATTCATTTATTTATTATTTATCTAATTTTTCTATTTATTTATTTATCTATCTATTCATTTATTTATTAATTCATCTATCTATTTATTTACCAATTCATTTATCTGTTTATTTTACACTGACAGGACCTGACACCATAAATAACAAAGACCATTTTATAGGTAACACCATCAAATGAAAAAAGCAAATTACCTAGATACTTGACCAAAAATTTAATTCATTTATTCTACCCCTCCGGGGATGAGGCGTCCCTTCTCTCAACCTGACGAAGAACGTTAATGAACGTCGGTGTGTTCTTCCTGTAGGTGTGGCGTACATGTACCCCACAAGCATGTTTGCATTTGGAGTTGGAGTGTATAGGACCTGACGCTGGTATTGGCAAGCCAGAAAGGGTCACTGCAATTAGGTTGCGTCTGGTCATGGAGTCGGGTCAGTCCCTTGTGTATATACCGCCTGCCCCGAGCGGGCAAGCCAGTTAGTTAGTTCTCTGTACTCAGCTTGTTATGCGTCACTAGGCCTTGGCGGTCGGTCTTCCCCCACTTCGGGGACCACCACGCCACGTTTGCCTATGACACACGTAGTACCTTTACTAGAATAAAGTATACAAACGAAACCGCGCATCACCCTCTCTACGTCACCTTGCCCAAGTAACACACTCATATGTTACACAGATACGTGAAGTACACAGTATGGTGCAAGACGCTGTGAAGGATCCAGCCTTCTTCAATATACCCCAGCAGACCACGGGCTTCCTAGTATGGAGGGTAGAGGTGAGTGGGTCGTTCTTTTATGTATGTATGAATAAAAATGTAATACACTTCTACATGCACACAGACATATAGATGCACACACACACAGACGTGTATACATATCCCTCTTGATAGCGCAGTTGGTTAAGTCACTGTCCATTTGTTACATATCGGCTAGGTTCAAGTCCTTAGCCAGACAGCTTATCAGTTTCCAAATATGCTTCCATCAGGCTCATATTAGTCTCGATCATGTTTGCAAGGAATTAAAATTAAATAAGTTATTGTGGTTGATAAGATGAATATATGTGTTGTGTGTGTGTGTGTGTGTGTGTGTGTGTGTGTGTGTGTGTGTGTGTGTGTGTGTGTGTGTGTGTGTGTGTGTGTGTGTGTGTGTGTGTATTACTACTACTGTTGCTGTTACCGTTACTTTAACCATTACTATTACTGTTACCGTCGCAGAACCTCGGCCTAACGGCGATGGCCCGGGAGCAATTCGGCAAGTTCCACCGCGGTGACTCGTACCTCGTCCTCGCCATGGCCGAGCCGGGGAAGGCCCTACTCGCCTCTGACCCAGTAAGTGTATGCACGCACTATATAGATATAGACGTATAGATGTAGATATAGATAGATTTAGACATAGATATAGATGTAGATGTAGATTTTATAGATATAGGTAAGTGTATGCACGCACTATATAGATATAGACATATAGATGTAGATATAGATAGATTTATACATATATAGGTGTAGATGTAGATTTTATAGATATAGGTAAGTGTATGCACGCACTATGTAGATATAGACATATAGATGTAGATACAGATAGATTTAGATATAGATATAGATGTAGATGTAGATATACAGATATAGGTGTGGCTATAGATATACTCGTACCCATATACAGATATAGATATATAGATATAGATGTAGATACATAGGTATCATAGATATAGACATAGATATAGACGTAGATATAGATGTGAATATGAATATAGATATAGGTATAGATATAGATATAGATATAGATATAGATATAGACGTAGATATAGATATAGATATAGGTAAAACGCATATCGTTTCCTCTCGACAGCCCCGGCCGGCACGAAGTAGCCTCGACATTCACATTCACTTCTGGCTTGGTTCCGAGACTTCTCAGGACGAGGCCGGCGTGGCGGCCATCAAGGCTGTCGAGTTGGATGTCCTCCTTGGAGGATCACCCGTGCAGCATCGGGAGACGGAGGGCTCGGAGAGCAAGAAGTTCCTGTCCTACTTCAAGAGCGGCATTAGGTGAGACGTCAGTCTTGTGTTGTGATGGAAAGCTCAGAGACGTTTGTGTGTTTGTTTTTGGATGCGATTTTGACACGTGTGTGAGGAATCTAAGATATTGGTGAATCTACGTTTCTGAGAGTATCCCATACAGAAGAACGTATTAATGTAAATGTAATTTAGTAATGGTGCCGGGTATAAAAACATAGACAATGCGAATGTAGACGTTACATAGCTGGAATATTATAAGCACTTTAATAAACATATGGGTTCTCTCTTTTTTTTTTTTTTTTTTTTTTTTGCTTCCTCCTTTCCTGTGATATCTTCTCATCTGACACGTGTCATGTCGGCAGAGTGCTGAAGGGTGGCGTGGCGTCCGGCTTCAGGCACGTGACGGACGACTTCAAGCCGACGCTCTACCACTGCAAAGGCAAGAGGACCTGTGTCGTCCGGGAACTCAATGAGGTGAGGAGTGAGAGGTCTATTCCAGCTTTAGTTTGGGTTGGAAATAGTCTTTGGTCCTTTGGGAAACTCCTTCTGGATTATCTTTTACCTACTGAAAGCACATTCCAGCTTCAGTTTGGGTTGGAAATAGTCTTGGGTCCTTTGGGAAACTCCTTCTGAAATATCTTTTACCTGCTGGAAGCCCATTCCAGCTTCAGTTTGGGTTGGAAATAGTCTTGAGTCCTTTGGGAAACTCCTTCTGGATTATCTTTTACCTGCTGAAAGCACATTCCAGCTTCAGTTTGAGTTGGAAATAGTCTTGAGTCCTTTGGGAAACTCCCTCTGGATTATCTTTTACCTGCTGAAAGCCCATTCCAGCTTCAGTTTGGGTTGGAAATAGTCTTGGGTCCTTTGGGAAACTCCTTCTGAAATATCTTTTACCTGCTGGAAGCCCATTCCAGCTTCAGTTTGGGTTGGAAATAGTCTTGAGTCCTTTGGGAAACTCCTTCTGGATTATCTTTTACCTGCTGAAAGCACATTCCAGCTTCGGTTTGGGTTGGAAATAGTCTTGAGTCCTTTGGGAAACTCCCTCTGGATTATCTTTTACCTGCTGAAAGCCCATTCCAGCTTCGGTTCGGGTTGGAAATAGTCTTGGGTCCTTCGGGAAACTCCTTCTGGATTATCCTTTACCTTCTGGAAGCACATTCCAGCTTATTCGGGTTGGAAATAGTCTTGGGTCCTTTGGGAAACTCCTTCTGGATTATCTTTTACCTTCTGGAAGCCCATTCCAGCTTCAGTTTGGGTTGGAAATAGTCTTGGGTCCTTTGGGAAACTCCTTCTGGATTATCTTTTACCTGCTGAAAGCCCATTCCAGCTTCGGTTTGGGTTGGAAATAGTCTTGAGTCCTATGGGAAACTCCATCTGGATTATCTATCTTTTATGCTGAAAGCCCATTCCAGCTTCAGTTTGGGTTGGAAATAGTCTTGGGTCCTTTGGGAAACTCCTTCTGAAATATCTTTTACCTGCTGGAAGCCCATTCCAGCTTCAGTTTGGGTTGGAAATAGTCTTGAGTCCTTTGGGAAACTCCTTCTGGATTATCTTTTACCTGCTGAAAGCACATTCCAGCTTCAGTTTGGGTTGGAAATAGTCTTGAGTCCTTTGGGAAACTCCCTCTGGATTATCTTTTACCTGCTGAAAGCCCATTCCAGCTTCGGTTCGGGTTGGAAATAGTCTTGGGTCCTTCGGGAAACTCCTTCTGGATTATCTTTTACCTTCTGGAAGCACATTCCAGCTTATTCGGGTTGGAAATAGTCTTGGGTCCTTTGGGAAACTCCTTCTGGATTATCTTTTACCTTCTGGAAGCCCATTCCAGCTTCAGTTTGGGTTGGAAATAGTCTTGGGTCCTTTGGGAAACTCCTTCTGGATTATCTTTTACCTGCTGAAAGCCCATTCCAGCTTCGGTTTGGGTTGGAAATAGTCTTGAGTCCTTTGGGAAACTCCCTCTGGATTATCTTTTACCTGCTGAAAGCCCATTCCAGCTTCGGTTCGGGTTGGAAATAGTCTTGGGTCCTTTGGGAAACTCCTTCTGGATTATCTTTTACCTTCTGGAAGCACATTCCAGCTTGTTCGGGTTGGAAATAGTCTTGGGTCCTTTGGGAAACTCCTTCTGGATTATCTTTTACCTGCTGGAAGCCCATTCCAGCTTCAGTTTGGGTTGGAAATAGTCTTGGGTCCTTTGGGAAACTCCTTCTGGATTATCTTTTACCTGCTGAAAGCACATTCCAGCTTCGGTTCGGGTTGGAAATAGTCTTGGGTTCTTTGGGAAACTCCTTCTGGATTATCTTTTACCTGCTGGAAGCACATTCCAGCTTTGGTTTGAGTTGGAAATAGTCTTGGGTCCTTTGGGAAACTCCTTCTGAATATATTTTACCTGCTGGAAGCCCATTTCAGCTTCGGCTTAAGTTGGAAATAGTCTTGGATCCTTTGGGAAACTCCTTCTGGATTATCTTTTACCTGCTGGAAGCACATTCCAGCTTCGGTTCGGGTTGGAAATAGTCTTGGGTCCCTTGGGAAACTCCTGAATTATCTTTTACCTGCTGGAAGCCCATTCCAGCTTCGGTTCAAGTTGGAAATTGTCTTGGATCCTTTAGGAAACTCCTTCTGGATTATCTTTTATCTGCTGGGAACTCATTCTAGCTTCTGTTTAGGTTGGAAACTTGTTCTAGTCTCGGGTCCTTCGGGAAACTCCTAGATTATTTTTTTTTTCTAATCCATTCCAGGTACTTTCTTTGGATACCCATTCCAGTTTTGGTGACAATCTCTTAGATGAATGAAATTGTAGATAAAATTCTAAATAAAATTTGTGGTTGGTATCACCTTGTCTGTGGAGGAAAGAGTATTCACAAGTACCAAGGTGCTTCGGCAAGACTTTTGTTACCTAGATGTTGGTGCTTACGAAGTGGCATCATCGCCGTAGCAAAATCAGTGGTAACACCTACATCAATAAGGTGCCGCAGATGTTCCGGATCTCTAAACATCCTGTTGACGTCATTCATAAGTCACTGTAACAAGTAGAGTAATGATGATAGCTATGCTAACGAGGCTTTTACGTGGGAGCGCCACTTTAATGAAAGGTTGTAATGATGATGGTAGCAGGTGAGTTAACGACGTGCTCCGCTTCGCTAGGAATGACCAGACCTTGTACTCCTAAACTATGATATGATATTGAGTCGCTGTAACAAGTAGGGGCGTCATTTTAGTGAAAGGGTGTAATGATGATGGAAACAGGTGTGTTAACGATGTGTCCATTGCCACGCAGATCTCCTGGGGTGCCATGAACGACGGGGATGTCTACGTACTCGACACGAAGACGATTATGTTCGTCTGGACCGGCCGCACCTCCAACAACATGGAGAAAATCCAAGGGGCCAAGGTAAGGAAAGAGGTCTTCTAGGGGCACTGTGGGAATTCCCTGGGGTTATAGGGGGAATATGAGGAGTCATAGGTACCCAATATTCCCCACCTTCTTCCCCTGGAAGAAGTGTTTTATTTAGTTTCAAGTTACAAACAACTTTATGCAGGGGCACCAAGAACGGTGCATCAAAGAAGAATTTTGTTTTTGGCTCTTAGGGACCAGGGCTCTGGGTAAGTACTTACATTCTTGATAGGTTACCGATCTTTTGTCCTCAGTTCGCGGGGTCCCTGCGGGAGGAGCACGGCGGAGGCAGTGTTGTGGTTATCGAGGACGGCCAGGAGCAAGGTCTCCCCGAGGACGAGAAGAAAGCCTTCAACCAGCACCTGCCCCTCAACAACAAGCAAGTCATTCCAGCAACGAAAGCCCCTAAGGACGAAGCAGTGGTAAGTCGAGTGTCATCTTCATTGTGCTATTCTTCAAGAAACTCGAAAATCTTTCCGAAAAAGCCAACGGAAATTGTTCAGGAGACTGAAGAATCTTCTTGGGATCCTTTGGGAGACTACAAGAGATTCAGAAGACCTCAAGACAATCGAAGTCTTATTAGAAATTTAAACTCTTTTCGAGAAAATCCTTGGGTGTCCTTATGAAAATCCTTTTGCAGAAACTGGAGAGAGGTTGTAACCCTCTGGGGCGTCTTTAAGGTCTTCAGATAGAATCCAGAGGGCTTCCAGAATGAACGTGAGCCACCAGCACAAGAGGTCTTCCTCTAACCATTTGAACAATTTCTAACAACTTCCAGGTTTGTCCGAAACATGGCGAAACATTATAAGAATCGGCTAGCAGCCCCTAGACGTTTCTCATAATGTTTTGCCATGTTTCATCTATCTTCAGACAAACCTAGAAAGATACTTTTTTCTTTCACTGTACCTTTGGTAAAGTTCGAACTACGATTATTTCTTTCTTTCTCCGGAAGGCACGAAGACTCTGCGAGGAGCTGAAGCTCTTTAAGTGCTCCGATGCCGATGGCACACTCAAGGTCACCGAAGTCAAACACGGGCCTCTCTTCCAGACAGACCTCGACTCTAACGTAAGATGTACAGTCGGCTCGTAAAGTGACGATGTCGGTTTTTTCTCTTTGTTGTTTTATGACTCTCGCTGGATTGAAGATTGAGTTGCATGATTTCTTCTGCACGCACACGCACACGCACACACACACACACACACACACACACACACACACACACACACACACACACACACACACACACACACACACACACACACACATACACACCAAATATACCAAAAGGTCCTTCCCCCCATTTAAATGGCTGACCAATTCAAAGCATACCTATTTGTTGTCCCCTCTATCTTAACTTTGTGAGGATGAGGGGTAATCCCTCTCTCCTACGGCGTACCACTCGGGTCAGAGGCAATGCAGTAAGACACAGCACTCCCACAGTTATTACTCACCATGCCCTTCATCTCTCCGCAGGACTCTTTCATCGTTGACAACGGACGCGATGGAATCTGGGTGTGGGTCGGCAAGAGAGCCACAGCCAAGGAACGCCAGGAGGCCATGAGGAACGCCCAGGGCTTCGTCAAGAAAAAGGAATACCCCCAGAGGTAACGTTTGTCCTGAGGTCCCTTCGAGTAGGAGATAATGAAGTTGCCTTTCGTAGTTGGTGACGAAGTTACCTTTCGTAGTTGGTGACGAAGTCGCCTTCCGTAGGTGATGACGAAGGTGATTTCTCTAAGTGATGCTGAAGGAATGCGTAGGTTGCTCCTGTAGGAGGTCATCTCGAGGTGTCTGAAGAAGGTGATGACAGGGTCGCCTCCTGAAGGAGATGTCGACGCCGTATGTTGCTGAGAGTGATAATGAACTCATTTTTCGTAAACGATGGCGAGTTCGATTTCTGTAAGAATCGACAACGAATTTACTTCCTGTGGGAGGTGACACTGACCTCATTCACGTGACCTCAACCTATATCATGACCTCCCATTCCTCATGACCTCCCAATGACCTTTCTTCCATTCGAATTCGCGTCGGATATAGCATGACCTCAGTTGACCTGTAAATTTCTGTTTGACCTGCCATGGCCTTCCAATGCTCATGACCTGCCCTTTCTTACACTCAACTTCGCGTCGGATATAGCATGACCTCAATTGACCTGTAAACTTCGGCATGACCTATTATAACCTTTGTTTCTGCAGCACGCCAGTGACCCGGGTGATTGACGGGGGCGAACCGGGAGACTTCAAGACGCTCTTCAGGAACTGGAGGGACAAAGCACAGTCGGTGGGCTTCGGCAGACAGGTGTCCAGTGAGTTGTCTAACCTCAGTTCGCTACTTCTTCACCCTCTCCCACGACCCCAGAGTCCTCCTGCATCCCCCTACGTTCCCCTTACATCCTCCCACTCCCCCCCCCTCGTCCCCCTGTGTCTTCCTACTCCCCCTCCTTTCTCCTCCGTGCCTCTTCAAACTCCCTTTCCGGCCCCATTGTAACACTTTGTGATCCTTGCAACCCCCCCCCACCCCACGGAGCCCCATTGTGTCACTATCCCCCCCATGTGTCTCTCTGTACCCACACCCCTGTGCTCCCATATGCCCCCCTCCGTACATCCTGTACGCTCCCTTGTCCCTTCGAATTGTCCCTCTGTCCCCCATACGTTCCCCTCCCCAGTGCCTGCTTGTGACCTCTTCCCCCCACTGATTTGCTTCTCTGACCCCATAAGCCCCCCCCCACTCCCCAGTGCCTGGTTGCGACCTCCTGCTCCCCGCTTCTTCCTCCAGCCGCAGGCCATCAAGGGCCGGCTCGTTCTAACGCGGCCCTCTCCTTCCGGCAGCGAGCAAAGTGGCCAAGACGGTGCAGACGACCTTCGACGCGGAGTCCCTCCACGCCCAGCCGGCCATGGCGGCCAAGTGCCAGATGATGGACGACGGCAGCGGCCAGAAGGAGGTCTGGAGGTGAGGAAGTTCTTCGTAGGAGGAGAGGGAAGGGGGAAGGGAAGAGAGGGGAAGAGGGGAAGGGAGGGTGAGAGGGAAAGGGAAGGGAAGAGGGGAAGGGATGGGAGGGGGAAGGGAGGAGGAGAGAGGAAGGGGGGAGAGAGGAAGGGAGGGGGAGAGGGGAAGGGAGGGGAGAAGGGAGGGGGAGAAGGGAGAGAAGGAAGGGGAAAGGGGAAGGGAGGGGAAGAAAAGGGAGGGGAGAAGGGAGAGAGGGAGAGGGAGAGGGGAAGGAAGTTGAAAGGAGAGGGCAAGGGAGGGGGAACCTTGACCTTGAACTCTTTTTCGAAGCTTCTCCTTGACCTTCTCCTTAACCCCCTTTCCCTTGACCTTCTTGACTTTCTCCTTGACCTCCTACTTGATCTCCTTCTTAACATGCTTCTTGACCTTCTCCTTGACTTCTTCCATGCTCCCCACTTTGACTTACTACTTGACCTCCTCCTTGACGTTCTTTTTGACCTCCTTCTTGACCTACTACTTTTTCCATGACATCCTCTTTGACTTACTACTTGACATCCTCCTTGACCTCTTCCTTGACCTCATCCTTGGCCTCGTCCTTGACCTCCTCTTTGACCTCGTCCTTGACCTTGACCTCGTTCTTGACCTTCTTGATCTCGTCCTTAACCTCCTTGACCTCTTCCTTGTCCTCGCCCTTGACCTTCTCTTTGACCTCGTCCTCGACCTTCTTGACCTCATCATTGACCTTGATCTTGTCCTTGACCTCCTACTTGACCTTCTTTATCTCCTTCTTGGCTTTCCTCTTGACCTCGTCTTTGACCTCTTTCTTGACCTCAGGGTGCGCAAGTTCGACCTCGTGGAGGTCCCTGAGTCCAACCATGGTGAGTTCTACATGGGCGATTGCTACGTCATCCTCTACGCCTACCTCGAGGGTAACTCCGAACACTACCTCATCTACTACTGGATCGTAAGTAGATTGTATCATCTACCACTGCACTGTAAGTGGTCTATGTCTACTACCTGATTGTAACCGGGGTATACTATCTACTAGTATTCCACCAACTACTGAAGAAATAGATCAATAGATACATCAATAAATCACTTGAGGAATGAGAAAGAAATTAAATAAATAAATTCATTATTTAGTAGCCCAGTGGATACCATGTCGAACTCATGAGCTGGTGGTCATGAGTTCGATTCCCGAGACCTACTGCGGTTGTCCTGGCCAGGCTGGGAGGCGGCCCAAACATCGGCCTTAAAAAAATAATAACAAAGAAAAAATAAATAGATAAAAATAAATAAATAAATAAATAAATAAATAAATAAATAAATAAATAAATAGATAAATAAATAAATAAAAATAAAAAAGGCAACTGACAGGGCTTGCCCTTACGGGGATTTCTCACTTCCCACTTTGTGGGAGTGGGGTGATGAGTTAGTAATAGGTAAACATGATCTATACCTTGACCCACAATGAGCTAAGGTGGGATGGGAGGAAAGGGTAGAGGGTGGGTATGGAGTGGGTGGGAGTAGGTACGTATCTTTTGATTTGGCTACCTCCCTTATAAGGAAGAAAAAGCCTTTGTTAGATACGTAGAAATAAGATCAATTAATGTCACAGTTGTCTTTACTGACGGAGTCCTCCTCCTTGGTCACAGGGGAACGAAGCGTCTTCGGACGAAGCGGGTACTGCGGCGCTCAAGTCTGTCGAACTCGACCAGAAGCTCTCGGGTCGCGCTGTGCAGGTCCGCGTCACCCAGGCCAAGGAACCGCCTCACTTCATGGCCATCTTCAAAGGGAAGCTCATCATCTACAAGGGCGGTTTCTCGTCGTCCTTTGACGGTAAAATCGACCTTATGGTCTTTCGAGCCAATGATAAAAATCGACCTGAAGCCCTGATCACGCTGTCACGATTCTCGTCAAATGTTGTGAATTTGAAAAGTTGGAAAACGACTTCGCTTACTGTGTTCTAGACTTCCATAAGTTTACAAATCAACAATGTGTCCAATATTCTCATAGATTTAACCTCTCATAGCTCGTCAATCAGCTTTCCAATATATGACGCAAAGGTGATTTGACATTTGGAGATTCGAGGAATTAAATATTGTAACCGAAGTCATTTCTACTCAAACGAACTCACTTGAATCGCGTAGGTGTGAAGCACTTCGTTGGCTTTGTTCTAGCTGATAACATGCTATTTTAATCGATTAAGGGATCGGACTCTGAAGGGGGTCACGGTCCATGCCAACTTCCTTCAGGACTCTCCCCGACCCCTCAGCAGCATACAATCCTCCGGTTTGGGATCTAGTCCTCTAGATACATCACTGAGTTGAAGGAGTTAAAGAAAAGTAATACTGTCAGTAACTGTTCTTTCTGTTTTTATTCTTACTGCCGTCAGGTGATTCTATTCAGACCATGAGAAACTCCGACAGTTTCTGTTGATAAAAACGTGAATAGAGTAGTCCAACAACAACCAAAATAGAACTGTGCCTTGCTGCATTATGTATATATATATATATATATATATATATCTATATATATTTATATATATATATATATATATATATATATATATACATATATATATATATATATATATATATATATATATATATATATGACAGATCTTCCCCAAGTTGTGGTAAACTTATTAGTAATAGTAGTAGTAGTTCAGCCTCAATGATCCACTGCAGGGCCAGCTTATCCCCTAAGGGACGATGCAGCCTCTGTACCTCACCATGACGACTTAATTCGGCTTGGTGAGTTGACATGTGTGATGAGAATTGCATGTCAATTTTTGGTATGTTGGAATGGCTGTTGTTGTGAATGAAGTCTGTACTCAGTGTAACCAGTTCGATCTTACTGATGAGGTGCTAGCACATATATGCGACGCTGACCTACCGCACCTCTGATGCCCGCCGTTACGGAGAGAGAGCTTGGGGCGGTCGAGTAACTTCATTCACTGACGAGGTTCCTCCTTCTCCCGCTGCAGGTGTCGACGGGAGGGACGTGTCCCTCGGAGATCGATTCATGTTACATGTCAGAGGCACGACGCAAGGGTCCACCAAGGCCATCCAGGTAAGGACCATAACCTGACACCAGGATATTCTCTTCGTCCTAAGGGACAATGGCTCCGAAGGCCGGGGAGCGGACGAGCCCAAAGAAATCTACGGGGAGTCACATGCCCGGAACATCCCCGGCGCCGTAATGTGGCGCCACAAAGTCGCTCGTCTGCTCCTGACCTGTCTCGTTTACACGAGGTAAGTTGAGAGGCAAGTCAAGTGTGCAAGTTACTTGAACTGGAGAGGAAAACGAGCAAGTACATGTTCACACAGGCAAACTCAGAGACAAGTGGACTCTGTGAACATATACTTGCTCGCTTTCCTCTCCAATTCAAGTAACTTGCACACTTGACTTGCCTCTCAACTTGCCCCATGTAAACGAGCATTTAGGGATAAGAATTATCTGAAACCTATCGCGGTCCACTCCTCTGCTTCGTTTTATGAATTATGTTTATTCTAGCTGCCGTCAGGCGATTTCATTCGGTTGAAGGAAACCTCATCCACGGCGAAAAGGTTAACCTTCTCAACATCGGATGATACCCCACCCCATTTGAATAAAATCGTCTTGTTTTAACCAGAACAAAATATATAAATCTATTTGCAGGTATGAAGTGATGCCTAACGACACCCTTCATAGGGTCTTACCCATAAGAACATAAGAATGAAGGAGACTGCAAGAGGCCATAAGGCCCAGACTAGGCAGTTCCATCCCCATTAGCACCTATCGTCCCCAACCAATAGTTTCAGGGCTCACTACATCTCGGTTACTAATTCCATTCCATTCGTTAACTACTCTTATTAGTAAACCAGTTCTTGTTCTAACTAGAATAATCATCTTAAGTGGGTTATCGAAGAGGAGGCAGTTTAGTAGGAACAGTCATGACCTTTCCATATCATGGGGTCCTAAAGAAACCTGAATGAAATCGCCTCTATCTCGTCAACTTCCTCACCTCTGTCTAAAGCTTCTCCTGTCCACCGCTAGGTGGACTTCCGCGCGGCATCACTCAACAGCAACGACTGTTTCCTGGTGGTAACACCACAAGGGACCCAGGTGTGGTGTGGAAAGGGCTCCACGGGGGACGAGAGGGAGTTGGCCAAGTCCCTCGCCAAAGGCCGTGGCGAAGTCACAGTCGTCTCCGAAGGTAAAGCTTTCTTCGTTTGTGCTCTTTTTGTTGGTGTGGGGATGGATGAGAATGTAAGTATAGTGAGCTAGTGTTACGGTCAGTGATACTAGTAGGGTAGGGATGTAACTGTGTTGGTGTTAGATTCACTGACTAAGATCAAAGTTGAGAATATTGTTAGTTATGGTGTTTGATGGTGTTAGAATCACTGATACTAATAGGGTTAGAACTAAGATCAAAGGTAAGAATAGTGTTAATGTTAGTGTCTGATGGTGTTAGCAAAAGCATTAGCACAAGTGCTGAGAGTTTGTATTGATGCGTGTGTGTGTGTGGGCATGTGTGTGTGTGTGTGTGTGTGTGTGTGTGTGTGTGTGTGTGTGTGTGTGTGTGTGTGTGTGTGTGTGTGTGTGTGTGTGTGTGTGTGTGTGTGTGTGTGTGTGTGTGTGTGTGTGTTTTCTGTGGGGCCAGGACAAACCAAAATCAATGAAAGTTCCTATTGCTCCTCAGGTTCGGAAAAGAGTGACTTCTGGAAGCTTTTGGGTGGCAAAGAAGAGTACGCTTCTGGTGAGCGTCTCAAAGTTGAGGACCACACGATGCAGGTCCGCCTCTTCCAGTGCTCCAACGCCAGTGGCGTCTTCGAGGGTAAGACTTCATCTATTCTCCCAAGCAGTCGGAGGCCTCCATGAAAGAGTTAGTGTTGCTGCTCCGAGTAGTGGTCACATGGAGCTCAAACACTGTGGCATCACACAGCTTGTCATATTACATCAATCAATCAATCAGTCAAATTAGCCATCCTGAGTCCACTGCTGAACAAAGGCCTCCTTCATAGCATTCCATGATTCATACGACCGCGCCATCCTCTGCCACGTCACTCCTGCAAACTTTTCGATCTCATCTCTCCACCTTCTGTCTGGTCTCCCTCTTCCACGCTTCCTATCTCGTGGCGTCCACTCAGTAACACACTTGCTCCATCGCTCATCAGTCGTTCGCACTAACTTACCTGCCCAATTCCACTTCCTCTCTTTTACCGCCTCCACAATATCTTTCACTCTAGTCTGTTCTCTCACCCAACTTGCTCTCTTTCAGTCTCTCAGCGTTATTCCAACCAATGATCTCTCCATTCTCCTCTGTGCAGTCCTTAATTTTGCTTCCATCGCCTTCGTTAGTTTCCAAGTCTCACACCCGTAGATTATTGCTGGTAGAATGCATTGATTGTAAACTTTACGTTTCAAACATAGAGGTAGAGGGCCTCTCAGTATTTTATTATATTTACCAAACACTTTCCAGCCAATTGTAATGCGTCTTTTTATTTCATTATCATGATCTTTCGTCACTTTCACTATCTACCCTAAATGATTATACTCCTCAACTTCTTCAAGACTCTCACTATCAATTACAATCTCTCTACTTTGAACTTTCGTGTTAAACATTACTTTGGTTTTACTTTTATTCATTTTAAACCTACTTTGAGACTTTCCTTGTTTAGATCAGTCTTCTGCTCTTTCTGAAAAAAGAATAATGTCATCCGCAAATCTTAGGTGGTTCAAATATTCGCCATTAATTTTTAAACCTTTCTTTTCCCAACTCAATCTTCTGAAAATATCTTCCAAGCAAGCTGTAAATAGTGTGGGTGAAATTGTAGCGCCTTGCCGTACTCCTTTCTCGATCTTGATCTTTTCTGTATCTTTATGTAGTCGAATTATAGCGGTACCTTTCGCATAGATCTTTTCTAAAACTCTTACGATCTGCTCGTTTGTACCCTGCTTGCGTAGCGAGTTTAGTATTGCTATTTGTTCTACCGAGTCAAAGGCCTTCTCGTAATCTACAAAAGCTAAACACAGGGGTATATTGTATTCTGTCGTTTTCTCGATTAATTGGTTTATGACCTGCAAATGGTCTAGAGCCGAGTATCCGCTCCTAAAGCCTGCCTGTTGTTTCGGTTGGTTTCCATCTAAAACTTGACTTAGTCTATTTGTAAGGATCTTGGAGAATACTTTATATACGTTTGATAGCAAGCTATTCGGTCGATAGTTACTAAGGTCCTTCTGGTCTCCTTTTTTATGAAGCAAAATCACTATAGCATTGCACCACGCATCAGGAACGCTTTCTTGATGTAAGCACTGGGTGTACAACTGAGCTAATCTAATATGAACTAATTTTCCTGCGTCTTTCAACAGATCTATCGATATACCATCTTTCCCAGGTGCTTTTCCTTATTCCATAGTTTTTAGAACAAATTCTACTTCTTCCTTTGTAATCTCTGGTACACTACTAACGCTTACACATGAATTTACTGACTCAACTACGGTCTTCGACGAGTAAAGCTCTTGGTAAAATTCTTCTACTTTTTTACCATTCTGTCCCTGCATTTAATGATTTCTCCATTTTTATCTTTCAAACATATTATTTGCCCACATTATATACATACATACATATATATATATATATATATATATATATATATATATATATATATATATATATATATATATATATACATACATACATACATACATACATACAAACAAACAATGACCTTTACGAGGATTTTGTAAATGAACAAAATATGGGATGAATTTTCATCTTATGAAATTGTAGGTCCAATATGCCTTCAGCTAATTGTTGTTGTTGTTATGGGTCGTAGTTTACCAGCGTTTCTATTCTTGTGACCTTCAGCTGAAGCGAAAATTACCAGAGGGGAAGTTTTGAAGGTAAGGTACACGGGCTGTATGATGAGGGAAAATAGATGGCGGCCTCTGGCATGAAATATATGTGTATATATGTTTCTCTTATTGCAGCGGAAGAAGTTGTGAGCTTCACACAAGAGGACCTAGTGGACGATGACGTCATGCTCCTTGATGCTTGGGACACCATCTTCCTCTGGATTGGTATCAATTCAAATAAGGCCAGTTGCTTATTTTTGTCTCTGTCCCTCTGTCTCTCCTATCCCTCTCTCCCTCTCTCCCTCTGTGTCTCTATCCCTCCTTATATCTATCTGTCTGTCTATCTTTCTCTAATTTTTTTCTTTGTTATAGTTGAGCCCTTGAGTTTTCCTTTCAACCCTTTCTCTCTTACTGTCTCTGTGCATCTCTAAACTCTTGCCTTAGTGTTTCCAACTCTCTCCATACACAATGGAGAATAACAGATACAGTAACACAAGCAGTAGCATTAGTAGTAGTAGTAGTAATAGTAAGAATAATAGTTATTGCCTTCAGTTTCGATGACAGGAAACCCGCAGCCCCAAAAGGGCTTCTAACGATCCGCCCACCATTAGATCTTTGTGATCTCTTTGTTGCATTAACATGGGACCGTTTCTATGTCATCGCTTGAGAGTTTTAACAGGAGATGAACAGTTGGTCGTCTTCTTATGTGAAAAGGTGTAGGACAAGGGTGGGCAAACTTTTTGAATGTTGGTGCCAAAATCAGTCAAATCTTTGATACAAAAGCTTCTCGCGTGCTAACGGAGTATGAACCATACAAGTAAAGGCTCCACGCCCCTCATCTCCCAGGAGGGCCCCGCCCTTCACCTCCCAGGAGAACCCCGCCCTTCACCTCCCAGGAGGGCCCCCGCCTTTTAGGTCCCAGGTGGCCCCCGTCTTTCATCTACCAGGAGGGCCCTGTCCTTCACCTCCCAGGAGGGCCCTTGCCCTCCACCTCCCAGGAAGGCCCCCGCCCTTCACCTCCCAGGAGGTCCCCTGCCCTTCACTTCCCAGGAGGGCCCTTACCCTTCACCTCCCAGGAGGGCCCCAGTCCACCGCCCAGCTCATCATGCGGTTACCAATGGTCACACAAAAGAAGTTAGATTTATTAGTTATTTGTTTTAAGGTGAGCTCTGCGTTTCGCGTGCTAGGCTTTGTACGGGTGCCAAGGGTTACCCACCCCTGGTGTAGGAAATTACAAAGTTAATAGTGATTAGAGAACAATTTTGGGGGCCAGGTTCATAGACCCAGTGTCATCATTTAGTGCGGCCCAAACTTCACTTAAGTGAGAGTGTCGACGAGTTTTGAAGACAAGCGATGACAGCGAAATGACTCTCGTGCATCTGTCTTACTGAGACACCGCTCCCAATTCCCCGTCGTTGGTCCCTGTCATATAATGATAACAGTAATAACAATAATGCTTGCGATAACAGAAAATGACGTCTTTCTGCAGGTGGAGCAGAGGGAATCCGAGAAATTGGCCATGGAGTACCTTCGCACGGATCCGGCAGGACGGGACAAAGGCACGCCCATCGTCCGCCTGAAGCAGGGTTACGAACCTCCCAACTTCACCGGTTTCTTCGGCGCTTGGGACAATGACCTCTGGAATGTGAGTTGTCGGCATTTGGTCTCCCGCCCCCCTTCAACGTTCCCATCGGAACAAGTGGCGTTGTCGTTCTCAACAGATTCTTTACACTCTGACTTCACTTCTTTTCCTTCTACTTCTCTTTCTCTCAAGATCTTCTTTTCCTTTTATTTTCCCTTCTCTTCCTTTTCCTTCTCCTTCTCATCATCTTCTTTCTCCACCTTCTCCTCCTCCTCCTCTTCCTCCTTATTCTTGCCCATAGGTCAAAGGCCACAAGGCCTCTTACGGATTTCACTTGGGTACCAGTTACTTTAAAAGTAATTATCTTTTCACCTGCAGAAGCGAAAAGATAATCGATTGTACTTTAATTTTGGCTTGACCTCACGCACACGCCCTTAGGCCCTACACTTTGCACCTACTTTACAGCTACACTATCCAGTTTTCACTATCCAGCTGCACTAGCTATATCCACTGCCCAGCAGCGGTAACCACCTCTCCCGGTCATCTGTACATCTTCACTAGTTAGATATATTGAACAGTTGTACTGCTCACTTTTAATGCTACTATACGATCTACACATCAGTTGTCATGATCGGAACCCTAAGTTAAAAGAAACCTAGGGTGAGAAAAGAGTAATGGTGGTAAGATTTCATGCGTAATCAATGTTTATGTTTTTACCTTGTGCATCCACCCTGGCAAGCCCCGGCAGGTCTAGGTGAAGGAGGGCTAGGATTCCATCTAAGTTTCCCTACCGAGGTGGGAACTACACATAACACAGTGTGGCAGGATGTATCTAATGACCTCGACCCAACACTAACCCTTTTCCTTCTCCTTTAGAACAACATGACCTACGCGGACATCTGCGATCGCCTGAAGGAGGCCTCGCCAGGGGCTACCGTTCTCGTCTCCTCCTCTGGTGTCGGAAATGACGGCGGGAGGACCTACCCACTAGTCACGCTTCAAGAAAAGGACCCGGACAAGCTTCCGGAAGGCGTGGACCCCACCCAGAAGGAGGTAAGGCATCATACCTCACTCACAACACCTTGGCTTGTCTTTACAGTTACACTAAACGATTGCATGCAAGTAAGTTGTGCCTTAATTAAACCCTTTAAAGACTTTACTATTGGGTGGAATCCACAATTATATTTACCTGACGGAGTGTCACAGCATGGTTGATGAATGTAATGTCGTACCAATATAGAAACTGTTCTTGGTAGATGAAGTGGATAATATCACCGAGATCATTATCTTCTAGATTTTTAGGTCTTTGGTTAAGTTTCGATGAGACTAAGTTACATCTAGTTTATGTTTAAATTGGGTGTAAGTAAGGTTTAGTTTAGGTTGGGATTAGGTTTGGTCTAGTTTAGGTTTAGTGTAGATTTGTAGTTCCTATTTACATTATTAAGGTACTAGTGTTTGGAGAAGCAAAGTCTAAGCGGGCTCTTTTCTTTACTGTTCCAATGTTCTCTCTGGTTTATAAATACAATGCAACCTTCGAAGAAACCTTGGGGGGGTTGCCAGATTCTACATATATTTACATATAAATACAGGGGTTGCCATATTCACATTGAGAAAAAAATTTCATCGTCTCGGATTGAGCGACGATGACAGGCGCCGGACAGACGCAGTTTCCATTGTAGTCGAGGAGCGCGGTCTCTTTTGTCCGATGCAGGTGTCCTGGGCGTTGGCTGGAAAGTCTAGTCCTCGGGTCACTAGGGACAATTGAATGCCCCTTGACTTGAGATCCGGAGGAACAATAGAGGGTCCCTCGAGAGTTGGCTTGAAGACGATACTCATGGAAGATAAGAAATAATACAAGATTTTTTGCAGAACCTTGGAATGAAGATACACATACTGTTAGAATAAAGGTGGTATCGGGAAATACTCATGAATAAGATGAAATAGCATGCGGAAGTAGATATTATTTCTGTTCACCCAGGCAAAAATATACATTTATGAAATTGTTGCTCGACTACGAAGATTATAGCGGAGGAAGGGAACTGGAAGTTTTTGGAGAGGATTGGTGATGATCCTCTATTCTAGTCCTCGGGTCACTAGGGACAATAGAATGTCCTTTGGCTTGAGATCCTCGAGAGTTGGCTTGAAGACGTTGGCGTACTGCTCGCTCCATATATGTGTGTACGCGCGTGTGCACGCTGAACACCGAAGTGGTTGACAACATTAAGTTATGGCTACGGTTTGCGATAGATTTAAGTTAGCTTAGTTTATGTTACATTGAATTTGGGTTAGGATACTTTAGGATTAGATGGTCACCTATTGCGAAATATTGACTAGGATTTACACAACGCTTCCATACTAACGTCGTGTCGGTACTAATTGAAGGCGTATTTTCATAAAGACGGTGATAATGTTTTCTTAAGGTGGTGGCATATTAGGCATTTCTCGTTAGTATGTTCTTGTTATTTCGTTTAAGTAGAAACGACCTCGGTTAGGATATATACATATATAAATATATATATATATATATATATATATATATATATATATATATATATCAACCACAATTCACTTTAATTTTAAGACATCAACATAGACTCGAAGAGGCCAACATGGAGAAATTGAAACGTGGTACTGCCAAGGACTCGAACCTTGTGCTAGCACGTGACAAATCGAGTCCTTGGCTGTACCACGTTTCAATTTCTGCATGTTGGCCTACTCGAGTCTCTCGATGCTGATGGCTTAGAATTAAAAAGAATTGTAGTTGATAAAAATTAATATCTGTTCACTGGGACCCATTCAGTGTTGTACAAATATGTATATATATACTGTATATATATATATATATATATATATATATATATATACATATATATATATGTATATATATATATATATATATATATATATATATTGAATTTCCAAATGTCAAATTACTCTTGCGTCATATAGTGAGAAGCTGAATGACGAACTAAGAGAAGCTAAACCTATACAAATGTTAGACACATTGTTGAGGTGCTCTTACTGAAGTCTAGAATATTGTAACCGAATTCACTTATACTCAAACGAAGTAGCAAAAGCAAGTAGCATGATAGCCTAGTGTGCCGCCACCTTTACGAAGCGATACTCTTATCTCAAGTTTCTCTGTTCTTCTCTTCAGGACTACCTTAGCGACGCCGAGTTCACCAAAGCCTTTGGCTGTTCCAAGGACGAGTTCACAAGTCTCCCGAAGTGGAAGCGGGTGAACCTCAAGAAGAAGGCTGGGCTCTTCTAGCGACCGACTCCGTCTCCTCCTTCGTCGCCTATGGTTATTTCCCTGTGTGTATGTGTGTGTGTATGTATGTGTGTGTGTATGTGTGTGTGTGTGCGTAAGTGGTCATCGCTGGCTAACTACCATGGTCCAGTGGGGTCGTGCTGGGCTACATTAACTTAAATTGGCTGGACCTCACCGAGTGGGGCTTGCTGGCCTTCTACTTGCCAGTCGCTTTACAGACGGTGTAGCAATAAACAATCCCCTAAGTGTTGTTTATGTGTATGTGATCTACGTCAGCGTGGTGGTCAAATGTGACGTCATTGTGGGCCGACCGTGACATATTTGTTGTGAATAAACTGGTACCATTGAAAACCTATTTTGATATTGCCTCAGGAGGCAGCTCCGGCATATTAAGACGTGGTCGACAAGCAATTTAACAGAAACAATATGTATATATACATATATATATCTTTAGTCTTGAGGATGCACAATGCTGTAAATATTCTTTTTTATCCTGTCTGTTTCTCTTTGAGAATATTCTGTGTTTCCTTTATTCGGTGAGAACTTAATAAAAACGGGGAGTTTTAATCTGTCTTTCTGTTCACAATTACACTTTCTAGTCCAAGAGAAGATAGAGATCATACAGAGTATTAGGGTGATGTGATTACTGTTCAAATGATTAGTCCCTTCCTCGTTGCTTATGGTTGTTTTCTTGTGTGTATGTGTGTGCGTGCGCGCGTGTGTGTGTGTGTATTTACCTAGTTGTATTTTACGGGAAGGGGAGCTATGCTCGTGGGGTCCCGTCTTCATATCTCATTTTATCTAAACTATTTTTAAATTCATGTATTGTTTTTGCACACACCACTTTCTCATCTAACTTGTTCCAACTGTCTATTGCTCTGTGAGGAAAGCTGTTCTTTTTCAAATCTCTTCTATAGCTGTCTTTTTTTATTTTCTTTCCGTGTCCTCTTGTATTTCTGTCATCCCATTTTATCAGATTCTCTCTATCAGTAATTTCTATGCCTTTCATGATTCTGTAAATAGCTATCAAATCTCCTCTCTCTCTTCTTTGCTCTAGTGTCTGTAGTTTAAGTTTTTGTAGTCTCTCTTCATATGATAGTTTTGAGAGTGTTGGTGCCAGTTTTGTAATTGCTCTTTGTATTCTTTCAAGTTTTTTTGTACTTGGTGACCATATCGTTGCTGCATATTCCAATCTTGGTCTTATCAGGGTGATTAGGATTTTCCTCACCATTTCTTCATCCAGGTATGTAAATGCCACTTTGATTGTTCTTATTAAATTATAAGTTTCTCCAAAAATCTTATTTATATGTTTCTCAGGTGACATATTATTCATAACAATGACTCCCAGGTCCTTCTCATTTTCTACTTTTTTTATTCCTTCTTTTCCCAAATTATATGATCCTGTTATTCTGTTTTTGCTTTTTCCAAATTCCATTATACTACACTTTTTTGTATTGAACTCCATCTCCCACTTCCTACTCCATTCTTGTACTTTATTTAGATCTCTCTGTAGTGATTCACAATCTTCTTCAGTTTTCACTCTTTTCAGTAATTTTGCATCATCTGCAAAGAAGCTCATATAGCTTTCAATTCCTTCATCCATATCATTAATATATATAGCTTTTTAGGTCTAGAAATGCACAATCAGCCCATCCATCTCTTTCTTGTATTATATCTATTAGCCTTGAATAGAAACATATTAAATTGGTGACGCATGATCGTCCTTGTCTGAATCCAAATTGCGACTATGTCAGTGAATGAAACCTTATTCCCGTCCATTCGTTGAAGTGTGTGCGTGCGCGTGTGTGTGTATTTACCTAGTTGTATTTTACGGGAAGGGGAGCTATGCTCGTAGTGTCCCGTCTTCATATCTCGTTTTATCTAGACCGCTTTTAAATTCGTGTATCGTTTTTGCACACACCACATTTTCATCTAACTTGTTACAAACGTCTATTACCCTGTGGGGAAAGCTGTTCTTTTTCAGGTCTCTTCTATAATTGTCTTTTTTTTCATTTTCTTTCCGTGTCCTCTTGTATCTCTACTATCCCATTTTATTAAATCGTTTCTATCAATAGTTGCTATGCCTTTCATGATTCTATAGTTATCAAGTCTCCTCTCTCCCTTCTTTGCTCCAATGTTTGTAGCTCAAGTTTTGCCAGTCTCTCCTCATATGATAGTTCTGAGAGCGTTGGTACCAATTTCGTAATTGCTCTTTGTGTTCTTTCAAGTTTTGTTATCCATTTTTTGTACTTGGTGACCACGTCGTCGCTGCATACTCAAATCTTGGTCTTATCAAAGTGACTAGTATTTTCTTCACCATTTCTTCGTCCAGGTATGTAAATGCCACTTTCATTGTTCTTATTAAATTATAAGTTTCTCCAAAAATCTTGTTTATATGTTTCTCAGGGGACATATTATTCATAATAATGACTCCCAGGTCCTTCTCATTTTCTACTTTTTTAATTTCTTCCTCTCCCAATTTATATGATCCCACTATTATTATTTTTTTTTTGCTTCTTCCAAATTCCATTATACTACACTTTTTTATATTGAATTTCATCTCCCACTTCCTACTCCATTCCCATACTTTATTGAGATCACTCTGCAGCGACTCACAATCTTCTACAGTGTTCACTTTTTTCAACAATTTTGCATCGTCCGCAAAGAAGCTCATATAACTTTCAATTCCTTTATCCATATCATTAATATATATAGCAAACATTATTGGGGCCAGAACTGTTCCTTGTGGAACTCCACTAATCACTTCATCCCAATTAGAATGTTTGTCTCTTATCACCACTCTCATTTTTCTTTCATGCAAGAAGTCTTCCATCCACTTCAGTAGTTTGCCCTGTATTCCTCCTGCAGTTTCTAATTTCTTTAGCAATTTCTTATGTGGCACCTTATCAAAAGCTTTTTTCAGGTCTAGAAATGCACAATCAGCCCATCCATCTCTTTCTTGTATTATATCTATTAGTCTTGAATAGAAACACATCAAGTTTGTGACACATGATCTTCCTTGTCTAAATCCAAATTGCCTTGGATTTAGTACATTTTTTTTAATGCCATATCCATCTAATTTTGATCATTCTTTCACAAATTTTAGCTACCGTACTTGTAAGAGAGACCGGTCTATAGTTAGTAGGGTCTTCTTTGTTTCTCCCTTTATATATTGGTACTATATTTGCTCTTTTCCAATCTTCTGATACCTTTCCTTCTTTCAATGAACTGCTTATTAGACTATGTATTTTGCCTGTTAGTTCATTCCTGCAGTCTCTCAAAATCCAGTTTGCCATTTCATCTGGACCATGCGATTTTCTGACATCGAGATTACTCAAGTGATTTATTATTTCTTTCCTTGTTACTTCTATCTCTTTCATAGGGGGGGGGGCTTTCTCCTCCCGCTCGATATCTCTAACTTGTATGTTCTCCCTCGTAAGCACTGATTTGAAATGCTTGTTCATAATTTCTGTTATTTCTATTTCCTCTGTGTATTCAACTCCTTGTCGTAGTTTCACTAATTCTTGTTTGTTTTTGTGTTTGTCGTTTACAAATCTATAAAATAGTTTTGGTTAATCTTTGCATTTTTCTATAACATCCTTTCGTATTTTCTCTTTTCTTCTCTGCGCACTTGTACATATTCATTTCTATAACTAGTATATATTTTCCATTTTTCAGGTATTTTGTCTTTCTTCCATTTTATCCAAGCTTTATCCCTTTTGTCTTTTAACTCCCTACAGCTTTTGTTGTACCAACACTTTACATATCCTTTTTCTTGTTTTTCTTGGAATATACTTTTCCACTCCTTTATATTTTTTTTTCAAAAATTTTCATTTCTCTTCTACTTTACATATACTTTTTCTTGTTTTTCTTGGAATATACTTTTCCACTCCTTTATATTTTTTGTAAAAATTTTCATTTCTCTTCTACTGTTTCTCCTTGTGTATCCTTTCCTATTTTTTTTTTTTTTTTATCTTATTTTATCAAACCTTGTTTTTCTATCCATCAATCTTTCCTTTCTATATTGTTCGTCTTTTTCCATGTATTTTTCCTCGTTTAGTTCCAGTTCAACTAATATGTGGTCACTTTTACTTAGTGGTGTCTTGTATTCAATCTTATCCACTATTTCAGGTTCTGATGTGATTATTGGGTCCAGTCTCGACGGTTCTTCCTCATTTCTATGCCTACTATTCTCTTGTATCCATTGTGTCATTGTATGTTCTATAATCATATCAAGTAGTACATTTCCCCATAGGTCATCTCCACCTTTCACTGGCATCTCTTCCCAGCAGATTTCTTTACAATTAAAGTCACCCATTATAACTATTCTTCCTCCATCTTCCATTATCTTATTTAGCGTTATCCTTATGTCTTCTAACATATTTTTGTATTCTCTCTCCTCCCACGAAGCCGTTTTAGGAGGCACATAATTTACCACAAACTTCCTGCTCTTCTCATCCCTGTCCTCTATTTCCATCATAATCATCTCCATTCTATTCTTTCCATATGTGACATTCCTCACCTTTATATCCTTCTTAGTCAGGAACATAACTCCACCCCCTTGTTTTACCTCTGTTTCTAATCCAATAATTATATGCACCATGTCATCCACTGTTGGGTGGTAGTGGACCTTTCAATTCTGTCTCTACAATTCCCATTATGTCCGGTTCTTTTTCCTTCAGGTAATCATTCAGTTTGTTCAAGCCTGTTATGGAGCCATCTATATTTGTGTAAGACACTTTTAATTTTCTGCTACTTCCATCCTGTTTTCTGTTTCCTTTCCGTTTTTTCTCTGCTATGAATCATTTCCTCACTTTCATATCCACTACTCTCCAATAGAATTTCTCTTTGTCTGACTCTGTTCTTTTCTCATTTCTTTCCTTAGCTTCTATTCTCTTTGTTTTCTTATCCTCTCTTTCCTCTTTATTCACCTCTCTTTTTATCCATGCCTGTTTATATTGATCACTGTTTGCTAGTTTCCCTGTTTTGGCTAAGATATTCTCTGCTGTCGTTTGTGACCTGAATTTAATCTTAATTGGTTTGGTCTTATCTGTATTGTATTTCCCTATTCTATATATTTCTTCAATTTCTTTCCCTGTTTCTTGTCCATCCTCTTGAACTACTTCTAATATCTTGTTTACCTTTTCCTTCTCCTCTTTTACTCTTGTGGTCCTATTTGGATTATGCTTCTCTTCCATCCCTGATATAATTATACACTTCTTTTTGTCTGCTAAGTCTCTTACTATATTCTCCTTCTCTCTCATCACTTTAATATTTGTGTCCTTAGTTTCTTTCATCTGTTGTATCACTATATCTCTAAATACAATTTTGTTGTTCTCTTGGACTTTTCTCCAACCCTGTGCTTCTTTTACTATGGACTCTTTATTCTATTATTATTCTTTAATTCCTCATTCTCATCTTTTTCTTTTAACTGTCTTTTTAATTCTTCTATTTCTTTAGTTAGGTTTTCATTCTCCTTCTTTAGTTCTTCCAATTATCAACTCTTTGGATAACTAGTGTTAATTGGTTAAACCTAACCTCCCATGTTTCGTTAATTTTTTTAGTTTCTCTAGATTTACTAGTCGGGGGAGGTTGTCACCCCCTCCCTCATTAAATCCATAAAAGCAGTTGTCCTCTCGTTCCACTGAGCTGCTATTATCTATATTTCTGCTTTTGACACCTCTGCTCTCCTGTTCTACCTCATCTGTGTGTTCTGCACTCCTTTTGTTTACACCCCTTCTAACATCCGGGGCCCATTCATCCACTTCCTCATTTCTTTCCATTTTCCTCAGTAACCCCTCTCTTTATCCCTTTTCTTCACCTTTAATACTACACCATGAGCTTTCCCCTTCCCTACTAATACAACAACCGTACTCCCTCGTTGTTGAGATCGATGAAATTTGAATTTTTCCTGGAGTTCCTAACTTCGCTGTCACTTCGACCGACGTGTGTGTGTGTGTTGGTGTAAGGTCATCGCTGATTGACTGCCATGGGCCAACAGGAGAGCACTGGCGAGGTTAACTAAAATTGACTGGGCCTATCCAAGTGAGGCTTGTTGGCCAGATGCCTTACAGATGGTGTAGCAACAGGCAGACATCTAGGAATAATGTTTGCTAATTTCTACATGGGTACGCTGAGCTCCTGGCCCACCCATCACTCTCTATGATCCTTACCGCCTAACATTCTGCAAATAAAACACAGCATTTCGCCCCTGAAGATGGATCCAGGCTATTCCAAAACATCGGTAACCATTGGAACACCTCAACAAACAAGACAAAAATACTTTATGTTGAATAGGGAATACTACCAATATAGTAATATATATATATATATATATATATATATATATATATATATATATATATATATATATATATATATATATATATATATATATATTGAGACATTGTGACAGGTTTAAGGAGGAAGAGAAAAACACGGGTCTAGGGCAGAGTTTATTCCTGACCGGTTTCGCTTACAGCTTCTTCAGAGGAAGCTCTGAAACTGGTCAGGAATAAACTCGGCCCTAGACTTGTGTCTTTCTCTTCCTCCATATATATATATATATATATATATATATATATATATATATATATATATATATATATATATATATATATATATATATATATATATATATAATGAAAGAGTCGGATATAGACAGTAACATAGCCAACACTTCATCTTTAGTGAAAGCTAAGGTAGTGACAACCTTTTAAATGTGGGTGGAAAATAATTCAAGTGGGTGTGACCATACAAATGTATTTCATTTTCCGGTAAAACTACCTGACTAATGGAGGACTACAAAGAGGTAAGCAAGAATGTTAATGTTAGGACATTCGTCAAGCCAAGGGATTTTGCCAAAAATCGTCAGGTCACCGATTTAACCCAAACTTACCCCACAGTGAACGAGGTAGACGTGAGGAGCCGGACCCAAGGGCGTGTGCGTGACCATCTGCCAAAGTTGAGCCTTTTCTCCAATTTTTTACATTTCCGCCTGTGGCGCCCATACCTTTGGCCTGAGCGGTGTCCAAGTGCAATCGGCAGCTGGCCTGGTGGCCCTCCACCTTTAGGTGAGATGGTGGCCCAATCGAAACAGGTCACCAAAATGAACCCCCCCCCCCCCCCAAAAAAAAAAAAAATCAAAGGGGTGTTAGGAGTAGTCCTCACTTTCCTCCTCACCTCTTCTCTTCACTCGTCGGTCGACACCTCGTCACTCCTGTCCTCACCTCTTGTCTGCCCACATTTGACCTCCGAGGCCGAGGAATGACTAACCAGTGCTAGGGTCTGCCGCATGACCTTCACAAAACCTCTTTGAAGAAACACATGCAGTGCCAGCATCGACCAGCCATGACTAACCACACCTCGACCATCCACGTGATATGAACAACTGGGCCGATTGAGGAAAGCATACCCTCTGTTTTCGTGAGTCGCCGGCATCAACGTTTTTACCTCCGACTTACATCACCCAAAAATTCAGAGAGCCTTGGAGCAGCATATGTGAGCCTAGCTCGCTGCTCCTTGCTTTCTTTCCTCCCCTCTCCCTCATTTGCTCCCTCGCAAGAAGAACGCCCGAAGACACGACTTGAAACACAGTCGTCACCTCCCTTGCCGTCTCGTCCCTCCCCCCCCCTTCCAATGACGCCCAACATTTCATTGTTAAATAAAACCAACTCCACCAAAGTTTCCCTTCAACCAGCCTAACTGGCAGCCCAGCCTTGGGCAGACTACTGGCATAACAGGGTGTAACCCACGGATTTTGCCGAAAATCATCAGGTCACCAATTTGGCCCAAACTTATCCCACAGGGAGTCATACACAGAGCACTGAAACGTAAACACGAGGGACCTGGATCCAAGGGCGTGTGCGTGGCGTCCTGCCAAAGTTGAGGCTTTTCTCTGTTTTATCTTTTTTTATTTCTACCTGTGGCGCCCATACCTTTGGCCTGAGCGGTGTCCAAGTGCAATCGGTAGCAGGCCTGGTGGCCCTCCACCTGTGTGTGAGATGGTGGACCAATTGTAGCAGGTCACCAAAATTACCCAAAAGTGAGAAAAAAATAAATAAATAAATAAAGGGGGACCCACAGAGTTTGCCAAAAATCGTCAGGTCACCGATTTGGCCTAAGCTTACCCCACAGCGAGAGTCGTGCACAGTGCACTGTGAGGTAGATGCGATATCATATTTTATTTTCACTTTTCAATGTAATTGTTTTTTTATATCTTGATGCTTTATACTGCTGTATATATATTTTTTTACTGTTCATTTTAACTGTTTAAGTTTGAAAATTTAGAATGGAAGCCCAGGTTGTCCTAGTTTATGAATCAAAGAAGGGACTTCACCTCCTGCATTAGGCCAAAGGACTTCCTCACATGACCCACCATTGTCAAGGTATATGAAGCTTTGCAAGACCTCAATGTCCTCACCACATCCATGGACTGAGCTGTCATGTAATAAGCCCCCAATCCTTGGTCCAGTACCCAATCCTTTAGATTATACAAACCACGTGGTCCCAGTACAAACACGTGGCCTCAGAATGGAATGTGCATTATGTCACCCGCATGGCTGACCTGATACTCTAGCCACGCACACCTGCCTATGACAGTGCGCCCCTGTTTGACCCAGCCCTAATCCAATGCAATTATGTAATTATGCACCACAGGTGACTACCCACTTGGCATATATCTTGGCTCTTGGGCACATGTAAAATCAGTTCAGTTATACCTTAACAATAAAGGCGATGAACTCGCCAAACCTCTTTCCTTCTCACAGTAACATCATCACTACAAGGTCATTTATTATGATTTCTGGTGATATACCAATCTTGGATAAAATCTTGTGTTCTCACTCACAGTATCACTACTGGACTATAATGTAGGAATTAAATAAAACAGCTTCAGTTCTGATGTAACATTCATTAGTAAAAAAATACTATAATTTTGCTGCCAGTGGATAAAAGAAAGATGGGGATGAGGAGGGAGTGGGAGAGATGTGAGGCGGAGGACTTGACAAGTGCAGTAGCAAAAATAAAAACAAAATAGTTTGAGCAGCAGGATGATGCATGAAGGAGGCAGGACCATTGGCTCAATACATTGGGAATGTGCTGACAAGTATCTGCAAAGGTTCTTCAATGCGAGAAAAGTAAACAAAAGATATCTTTAAGGCAGCCACATAAACACAAACATTAACAAACTTTGGCCAACACCATTCACTACCTATACACATTTTGTCATAAATAATAAGCACTACCACAACTATGTATCATTTATCTATAGCAAAATTTATGACAATTATTAAGACAAAATACATAACAGAGCCAAATGTCGTTGGCACAAATGTGTAATGTTTGAATTTTGTGGCTCTCATAATGATGCTTAAGCTCTTCAACCATGATTTACATAAAATTTGGGATAGTCAACTGAATCCTACATAGAAATGAGGAGTACCTAAACTGCATCAAGGAAAATGAGTGTCTCAGAAAATAAGGGGCACAAAAAAGAAAGAAAAATGTTGTGGTCAGCTTTGTCAACAGTGAGGATTAAAGCAGCTCATTGCTACAAACTCATTCTTAGGTTAAAATGTTGGCCAATTTCTTTATGAGAGGTATGTGGAATGGCACATAGTACAGGAAGACAAGAGGTGACATGCCAGTCATTTCTGTGGCATGTTGAGCTTAGTGTCTAGAAGGGAATGAGAGAGAAAGAAAAGAAAAAAAATCAAAACGTATAGAATAAGGTATATGAGAATGGATACAAGAAGTATTGAAGAAAATCATAGACAGGATGAAAATATTGTTGGTATGGGTGTTTCTATCCTAGGATGAGAATAAGTTAAAAGAATGAAAAATGAAGAAAAAGTAAAAATGAAACAATTGGGATGTTAAGGAAGGGGAAGGAGAGGGAGAGTAAACAATGGTGCAATGATGATGGAAGGAATTAGTCTCATAATAATAATAATAATAATAATAATAATAATAATAATTAATAATTAATAATAATAATAATAATAATAATAATAATAATAATAATAATAATAATAATAATAATAATAATGATAATAATAATAATGATGATAATAAAAATAATAACAATAAAAATACATCTGGTGCCTTTTTGAGCGATGTGATTCAACACAACACAAAGTAATAACATCCTCAAAGACTGGAAATAAAAACAGGGATGGGGGGAACCAGGAAAATAACAAATACCCACATGATAGATAAAAATATCACAGAAAAACAACACAACAACAACATAAATAGAATAGAAAAAAATAATAACACTGATCAATTCAAACAAATGATATAATTTATTATAAATATTTTCAAGTCAGTCTAATTCCCCCGAACCCCGTATGTTCAGTGTCGACTACTGATTTGTGAAAATTATGTAAATTTTGTCAAATTATGTAGTGTTAACTTCCTGGTGTATGTTATCAACATATACAAATTATTTTGATAATGAAAACCTTATGAATTATGTTTTGACTATGAAAATATGACCTGCTGACATGATTACATCTGTGTACATTGGAAGAAGTTATGTACGAAGTTGTAATCTTACAACTCCTGATACACGGCTTCAAGTACAAGGTCCACCCTGCTGTAGGCACTGATTCTGGGCGACTTAACTTTACAAGCCTTCTTATGCACACAAAATATTTAAGAGGTTGTGTCTACCTATTTTGTTTCATTTGGCAGGTTTTGTTTGAAATACCCTTGAATGCAACAATTTGTAAGTGCATTTTTTTTTAAGATGAATATTTACATGTAGGCAAGAATGTGACTTTCAGTGGAAGAAGTGCATGTGTACCCAACAATCCCGAATGGTCTACATTAGAGCATATAGGATGAACCCCCTTCTCTATTTATATGTTCACATATACATGGTATGATACCCCAGTTTTATACTTCAAACATATTCACATACAACACAATATGAAAAAACTCAAAAACAACAAGATTCATTATAATAATAATACCCAGCCTTATTTCTTTCTTTTACAAACATACACACAACACTAGCCAACACTATTCCACAGTGCAGTATAATGGAATAATCTACATACTGAATATTATATATTATACCTCCTGCAACCTGAATTCAACAGAATACAAGTCAGACTCACTATGTGCCTTCATGCCCTGGCTACTATCATTACTTATTTATTTATTGATGCACTGCCAAGTTTTCACTTTGACAACAACCTTCTAGTCTTTCTATCTCTCAGCAGAAAAAGCTGAGAGTAAATGTGGGTAAAAATAATGCCATGAGAAGTACATGGAGTGAGAGTGGTAGCGAGTTGGAGGTAAGCGAAGAATTTTGAAATATTCAGGGTCACATGTAGCAGGGAATGGAGGAGTGGGTATGGACGTAAATTACAGAGTAAGAGGGACAAGTTAATGTCTTAGAAGAATGAAAAGTGTTATGCAAAATATGTATCTGGGGATGAACAGAGAGAGAAGACTGTCAAAAGGAGTGATTGTGCCCATGACAATGTATGGGGTAGAGAAATGACTGTTGAGCATGGAAGGGAGAGGGATAGAGATAGGAATGTAGGATGTTGCTAAGATCTTACTAGAAATTAAGGTTTAAGAAGGAAATAGGCAAGAACTGGTTTATGAACAGAGTAGTTAATGAATGGAATAAACTTAGTAACCATGTAGCGAGTGCTGAAACATTTGATTGTTGTAAGAGAAGATTTGATAACTTTGCAGATAGGGATGACAGGGAGTAAGAAACATGGAACTGCCTAGTGTAGACTTTATGGTCTCTTGCAGTCTCCCCCATCCTTATGAATGTGTGGAGAGTGGTTGTGAATGGATGACAGGGGAGAGTCCTTATGTAAATGAAGCTGTGGGGGTAAACCAGCTTTGGATGTTGAGCTTTAATGTCTTGCTACACTGTTTCTGACCCAAGCAGTTGATAGGGGGCAGGTATAATCCTTCATCCTCAAGGAGTTAAAATAAGGAGAACTAACTGGTGTGGGGCGGGTGGAGGGTAGGTGTGTCCTAGGCTAGGTCACCCCCTTATTAAGGGGCAAAGGGGCTATAGGTACATGTATGTACTATGTATCTGTTAGCAGGAAGCTGTATGTTCATACTGTTGCAAATATAACTTGTATCACAATATCCACATGGCTTATGTTCTCAGCACCTTGAGAATAAAGTCATTTCTCTCCCCAGTCACTTTACTCAGGTCAAAGGCAATGCAGTGAGATGCAAGGTGACAAGATGGGAGCAACATTCAATGGTTTTTTAATGTACATATAGTGGCTGTGTGCTTTGATGTGGCCACCCCCCTTACGAGGGCTTTTGGTGTGTATGCATGTGCGTGGTTTAAGCAGGAACTGATGAAAGGAGTGAGGACGTTCCTCTCCTATGCCTCACCGCCTCTCTTTAAAGGTTTTGCATACAAGATGTGTATGCATGTATGTATGTACATATATATTTGTTGAGACATTCTGACAGGTTGACATAAGTGGGAGTAGGAGACACAGGAGTCTTAATATGAATTTATTCCTGACTGGTTTTGGAGATATGCTTTCTCAAAGGAATGGTGTACACAATGGGTTGTGTGCATTCATATATGAGAGAGACCTCACTACCGTCATGCATTACCACAACTCATTCTGTACACCATTCATTTGAGAAAGTATACCTGCAAAACTAGTCAGGAATAACTTCAGAATAAGACTCCTGTGTTTCCTACTCCCACTTACATCATATATATATATATATATATATATATATATATATATATATATATATATATATATATATATATATATATATATATATATATATATATATATTGTACTGAAACATAAAAACAAAATAAAATAAAACAAATCTATGGCACAAGTGATCTGAAGTTAAGACTACCATAAGTCTGTTGTCAAAATGGAATTAAGCTGTATACCTATGATCCAATTTTTTTTCGCCTTCTCCCCCTCCTCAGCAGAAAATTTGCCAGAAAGGACTTGAGTACGACTGAATACATGTGAGTTACACTTTACTGACCCTTCACTCTATCTTGCTGAGGTCTGAGTCATATGAATCTGACTCGCTACCACACAAGCGAGTCTTAGCCCCTGGCTCCAACAAACTCCCAAGGATCATGGTGTACAGTCACCGAAAAAAGTATAATGACACATGGAAATGTGAGAAAGAACAACGTAAAACATAGAATGGAGACGTAACGCAGCATGTCAGGAATTATCACTCGTTTTTGCTCTATTGGGTCTGGGGAGTTGTGATAATTTCACTCCCTTGTCTTCAATACTCCATAATAATTATACAATATTAATAACAGAATAATAACAACATTGATAATAATAATAGCAATAATGATAATAGTAATAATAATATTAATGATAATAGTAATAATAACAATAATAATTACATTACCATCCACAAGAGTTGATAGTATTAAATTGAAAACATTAAACTTCTAAATCACAACCAAACAGGGCTCAGGGCTGCCCAAGTCACAGCAAAGAACCAATAGGTAAGCTTCCTATGGGGAACCACAGCCCCCAATCTAAAGAGAGGAGAGAGAAAGAGAGAAATAGAGAGAGAGTCTGTCTTGCACATGTTTATGAGCAGGAGCTACCATGCTCCACTTGAACGGACCAGCAGTGATGTAGACATTATAAGGCGGTAAACAGTGCATGAAAGGACCAAACAGCCACAAAGCCATTACAGTAAGGCAGTCATTGTGCATGGGATGAGTATTTAACTAGTTTATTTTCTTTCATTTTTTTTTTCTTTTATTTTTACATAGTAGGAGCTGGCTTGAGGCCACAGAGAAATAAGGCTGCAGAAGTGCACAGAAGCGTATGATTGAGGGGACTATGGGGGTCGAGTGGTGATAAACTGAGCACCTTGTATTTGGGGTCTGTATTCGATAACATTATGCAGTGCCCAGTGATATGACATCTAAGTGCACAAAAGACCATGTGCATATTTTTTGCCATGTGCACATTTTTTGTCATGTGCATATTAATGTTCCTTTGGGCCACAGTCAAGAATTTCCTTCTGGTATATCAGTACTGTTGTTCTTGCACCATAGATAATACAGGGTGCATATGGTTATTGTTTAGTTGTTTCAGGGACATGGTGTGAAAAGATGCAGGTAACCATACTACTCAAAACAAAAGCAGCCAATCAGTATACGTTGAGACTTTGTCCCAGCAACACCTTGCGTCCATGGAAAGCTTTACATTTCCTCATCTATGGAAAAGGCATACGGTACTTACGTTAATCTTCGCCAGACACAGCAGCAGCAAGATCTCAAAACTGCTAAAAGTGACTGAACAGTTCATCAGGACTATCAGAAGGGAGTTGATTTCTTCTGACTATGATTATGAAGGTGTTGTTGAGAGGAAACATCATTCTCAACAATCAGACACTATCAGGGATGGTGAATTTGTCACTCAATTGCAAGCCATGGTTAATGAAGATTCCAGCCAGTCCATGAGGTACATTGCCAGAGAGCTGCAAGTATTTAAGGGCACCATAGGGAGGTGTTTGCATGAAGATATCAGATACAAGTCATTCAAGATGCATAAGGGTCAACTCCTCTCTGCAAAGATGCGGGAGAACTGCTTCAAGAAGAGCAAGAAGTCCCTCAACAAATTGAAGCACCCTCTGGAGAACGACATGCTCTGGTTCTTATCAGACGAAAAGAATTTCTGCCAGGACCAGACCCACAACTCTCAGAACAACAGGTGGTTGGCTGTCTGTCCCAAGGATGTGCCAAGAGTCATAAAAAAACAAGTATCCTGCAACTGTCATGGTGTTTGGGGTAGTCTGAAGCAAGGACCAAGTCATGCCCTTATTCTTCTTTCCCCAGGGGCTCAGGTTGAGCACCGAAGTGTACGTCAACATCCTATAGACCCATGTGAAGCTGTGGATTGAGGAAATAGCTGTTGGTAGACCTTACATGTGGCAACAGGACTCGGCACCATGTCACACCTCTTGAAAGTCTCAGAAATGGCTCTCCAACAATTTCTTTGACTTTGTTGCCCCTGATGTGTGGCCCCCTAACTCACTTGACCTCAACCCTATGGACTATTTTGTATGGGGTGCAGTTGAACGAGATACTAACCACACCCCATGCAACAGTAAGGATGATCTAATCAGTTGGATCAAGGTCGTCTTTACCAATCTCTCTGAGGAGGTCGTGAGAAGACCTGTGCCAGGTTTTGAGGGCGTGTTGAGGACATCATTGATGCCAAGGGTGGATTCATCGAGTAACGGGACACCATAAGTGTGCTGATACAGAGTCTATTTTCTTTTTTGCAATAAATGCATCTTTAACTAAATTATGACTTTTTTTCTATGTGACCCTAAAAAACTAAACAAATACTGTATGCACCCTGTACATTACTGTACATCATTTGTATTGCACCATGTCATTAAGCATGTGTATCTTGAATACAGACCCCTCTATTTTTCAAGTTCAAGGCGGCATGGAGGGCAGGCAAGTGTTTGGTCATCCTGAGACCTGAGGACTAACATGCGGCTGGACAAAAATATAGACAAATTCCCTCCTGAAATATCCAAATCCATAAAAGCTCCCAAAAGGAGTTAATGAATTCCTCACTCCCAAAATGAAAACAAAGACTCACAAATTCACCTGGAAAAATTAGCCAATTTGAAAATGCAAGGAATTAGGTCATAAGAGGTCATGAAAGGCAAACTACAAGACCACTGTCTCTTATGTAGTGCGTGCTGAAGAAACTACTTTTCCTCGTAACCTGGAGAATGAGGGAAAATAGGTAGACAGGTGCATCCAATGGGAATTAGGAAAGTTTAGTGTATTTATATTTACAAATAATATATTCACACATCCTTCCTAAAACTCATATTCAGGGGAAAAGCCAGCCTTCCATTTCCCCACACTTTGAAAAAGAAACCATGACACCTTTCATCAAGGAGTTCATCCAATGTGACAAACAGAAAAGCCTAGATTCATTTTTCTTGGGTGACAAGAAAGCGATATAGCAGTAACATCCCTTATGCTGAATGGATGACGACTCTTATGCTGGAAAGGAGTTCCCCACTGGTAATGACATAAGAGACAAGGCACCGTCTACATCTACTGCCAAACTTTTTTAAACAAAACGTCCAATGAGGCAAGTTGTCGTGTACAGCCCATATTTCACAAGACACACTTTCTGCAACTACTGCAGATTTCTTTGCTTAAGAGATTTCAGTTATGTCTTCCATGCACTCATCTCTGATGAAGAACTTTCTATATCTCATTAGATGCTGATATGAAGTATATCTGTCCTTAATAACTTGTCTTCTTCAACCCCCTAAACACATACGGAAAAACTAAATAAACTAGGATTGCCCGCACTAAAGGAAAGAAACTATATGATAGTTATCTTTAAAATGGTGAAATGAGTGCAAAAGTAGAGAGGATTTGTTGGTATAGGATAAAAAAAAAAACATATCAGGAGATTGCTACCTACAGACAATTTGAAGAATATCAAAAAACATATTTCCACATAAATTTGTGGAACAAATCAGTGAAAGAAACAATTCAAGGAGATAACATAAATAAATTGAAAGCAAGGTTTACTATACATAGACAGAAAAGACCTCATGACCATAGCTACAATCCTGTATATTGCAAGTAAATACATGTACATATTTCTGTCCGAGAACCATTGCAGCCAAAATCTCTTAGTCAAATAAATATGCAATAGTCGTGGAAAATCTGTCCAGTGTCTGGGCTGAATACCCTACATTAAATACATAATATATATCCTGAACCTGTACAATGGCTAAATCTATCCTTCAACTTTATAATATGATGCATTCTCAACTATTATCAACTTACTTGGCACTTTGCTATTATGGGAGAGAAAACCCAGCAAGTCAAGCCTAGTCTTGTTTTGCAAATGCAGACTAACAACACCCTATGCAGATCCTTAATTCTTTTGCAATAGGCCACTAGCACCAGACTTGACAAAGTTCCTAAAATAAAATCACAAACCACAAAACTGTAACCATTCCCTGCTCAGTATTATATGTCTTCTAAGTCTAATAGATATAACAATACAGCTTTGGGCAGTTCAAAGGTACAATTATCCCTGTCTCCTTCATATCTGGGTCCTGTTGGCTGTCCCATTTGAACATGATCTCAATGAACAAGTAAGCAAAATAGTTGCCCCTTTCGTAAGTACAATCAGCCACTCAGGTCATTCACTTCTCTTGCTACACTATCACCATTACTTTTCTTGAAAATTGACTCCTATATGCTGGGTATTATCATCAACAAGTGGTGTACTACAAATATGTCCACAATTTAGAATCCACAATCCGAGACAATGGATCTATTAGGTCTAAGAGTTGACATATCTTGGTGACAGTAGCAAGGTCAAGTTATCAGACTTCAATAACCAATTGTACATCTACATAGCTAATGCCAGTAGGAACAACATGACGTTTAACTGGAGCATGGCAACTGCACTATATATATATATACATTGTACATATAAGCAGTTGCTAGGCCAGCCGTAACACATGCCTCTTTTATGTACAAAATTATACACAGCATAAACTTTATCTTGGTCCTATCTCACCATGGCAAAGCTTATCAGCTTTTCATGTGCATACAATTTGGCCTCTGGAATCAATTAATCTCGATAAATCCGTAACATAAAAAAATTTGCACTGTTTTCTCAAAATGAAACATTAAAAAGTAAGAAAACATATATAAGGATTAGCAGCTTACCACTCAGGTAAAATTCTTATTGTAGTTTCTCAAAACTAAGTACAAGCACTCTTTGACATAGGGCTAATATTCCCTGAAATATGATCCTTTTATTAACCATTTCAACGGCAATATAAATGGAAAGATTTTGTTGTGCCTCTGTCTGCAGTTTAAATTTCATTATTCAATCTTAGTCCACTAATGAGAGAGGACACCATAGTGAAAATGTATTAATGGAAACTTCATTCATGCTGGGAACATCTATACAAATGGTTCTCTCAATTCAGAATCTTTAAAATTTGGAAATCTCGGCTACTGAAAGCAAAGACACCCGACAGGAATATCATACACCAGAATTCTCTGGATTTTTGAGAAATTCCCAAAAAGGCATTTCTGTCCTGCATATTGGAGGTTTCCAAATTTTAGACTTCAGATTCCAAGAACTACATGTAGCGATGAATAAAATCACCCAGCAATAGTCAGAACAAAATTGATCTAAACTCTTGCCACATGGCTAAGAGGGTTCATATAAATCTATATAATAAGTCTTCCAATGATTTTTTTTTTTTTTTTCATTAATCAAAATCAACCACGAAGGAGGCCTCTCTTACGAGAAATAAGCTCTTGAGGTGTAGGGCACTGCCCAGTGCACGGGGAAGCCCGGTACAATCATCGCACACAGGAAAAGTCATTGGGCTTAAAATGCATTTTGGTTTGTTTTTTCTTCCATACAACAGATGGCAGCACAGGACGCTATGCATTGAGGCGAGGCTACTGGTAGGCCATTGCTTCTCCTGCCGTAAATCCATGGATTTACATTTTTGTCACCTGAGTTTTGGAAACATGCTTATAATGAGCTGTCAGCCTACACCAAAATACACAATCAGCAATATAGGGATTGATATTATGCAACATTTTTGGAAGTATCTAAAAATGCAGTAGTTTTGTCATCACAAGTTGTGGAAGATCATCATCTATATATAACATTTCTGCAATGGGACCAAAAATAGGTACCTGCATGTGGTTCTGGTAAATGGGCATCAGAGGGAAGCATGTCCCTGATCCCTGTCTTCAAAACCCAGTAATACCCTCAATTTGACCTAAAAGTGCAGTTCTATTTGGCTGACACTTCGTCTCCACATCAACGGCGAGATCTTTATCAACCATGATCGTACATCTTCCATTTATTCACACAAGGAGAACTAGAAACTGGTTACTGTTCCTCTCCATCTACTGCTATATGCCAGTGAAGGAGAGACAGTCCCACACAACAGTCGACTGTTTTTCTTTATAGAGATCTTTAAGAAAGTCTGAGGACTGTTGCCTGTCACATTGTAGAGTTGTGGGTTTCCAGTCAGTGAAACTTAAGGCAACAATTATTATCATTATCATTTCTGTAATAAATAAATATATAACTCTACCAGTTGATTTTTTTTTGTTTCATTATCAAATCTAGCCCTTTTGAAATACTAACCCAGGCCATTTTTGGCAACCTGCCATTATGCAATAAGGACTAATACAGTGAGATTTACCTGGAGGAATATCACCCATACACAGTCTAAAATAGTACCATGCACCCAAACATTTCTAGGGTACTTTCTGTAACATACATTTTCACTAATTTTACCCTTAACTGGCAGACTATCAGGTAAATATTCGCATAAACATGACATTCTACATAATATCCTTGTGGACAAAGTGGACAGCTTAAGCCACGGAGTAACAATGATTATATTCGATAAACAGGCCAAAGTTGTCTACACCCCTATTTCTAAATTGCTTCCAGAGCAATTTCATTATGCATGGCTGCTTGAAGCCATTTAAGACACTACAGATACATATTTCTGATGTCACACATGATATATCAGAACCAGCCTAGGCATCAGCTCACAGTCATCATGAGGTGAGGTGCTCGAACCAAGAGGCATTTAGCTGTAAATGTGGTCATCACCTTTACCCTATATACTCAGTCTGCCCGAGCAAGTAGCAGACTGTGGTAGCTGATGGATTTGAACTCTGATTCGCAGTGTATGAGGCAAGAACATACACATCAGGCTACACAAAATGAATAACAGAACAGAGATTATTTGGCAATGGCCAACATCAATTTTGATATTAAGATTATATCATTCCTTTACATTTTCATACAGCTTTTAAGTGTATGTACCAGGTAGATGTTTGTGTTTGGTTGTGTGCACATGCATTTTAAACCTAGTTTTCCTCTACAGGACACAGAATATTCTTACTGCACTCCATCTCTTGGCACTGCCTTGTCATAACATGTCTTGTTGTCCCACTTTTTTTAGCATTTGTAACTTCTGTGTATTTCTTTCTTGTGACGGAGGTTGAGGTGACAACGGTTTGAACCCTGTCAAGAGCAAGTATCAAGGATATGATTTGGTTTAATGTCACAAACTCCCCCCTATCAGGAGGCTAGGATGGTGCCCCTTACAGAGGACTTTGTAGCGTGAAATTTAATAAACCATGCCCTTAGTTCAACTCACCCTGAGCAGGATTTGAATTGTCATCAAGGAGATAGTTCATTAAATTCCACGCTACAAAGTCCTCTGCAAGGGGCACAGTCCTAACCTCCTAATAGGGGGAGTTTGCGACTTTAATCCGAATTAATCATCATAACTTCTGTAGAAGAAAATGTCCTCGCTCCTTGATAGCTTTACTTGTGAATCTGACCTTCCAGGACCATATACACATACATATACCAAAGGCTTTTTCCCCTTACAAGGGAGGTAGCCAAAGTCAAAGGCATAAATCCACTCCCACCCATTTCATCCCCAGCATCCTCCACTTCCATTCACCACCCCTCCCTCCCTCCCTCTTTTCTTGGCTCCTTCTGAATGACTGGTCATTCCTGCATCTCCCCAACTGCCCTGGGTCAGAAGCAATGCAGCAAGACACAACACATCCACAAAAAGGCTACTTCATTTAATTGGTGACCTCCCCTCATGAAGTAAAAGAGAAGACAGGGAGAAATCCCTTTGGGCTCTGTCAAAATATCATCCACATTTTATACTCCCTCACCCCCTCCCTCCCATGCATCACAGCATCATCCATGCACAACTATTCTCCACTCAACCCTATCTTGTCTCCTCCCTTCTTTCCTCAACAGACATCCTCCTCTTTCCCAATGCCCCTTTTACCCCTTCCATCCATCTCATCCTTGATCATCCCCTCATATTCACTCCCTCCACTTCTGCCTTCCACACCTCTTTTACTATTCTTTCTCCACTCATTCTTTCCATGTATCCAAACCATTCCAATACTCTTTTATCAACCCTATCTCCCAACTCCCTTTCCACTCCCAGTCACCTCCTCACCTTCCTGTTTCTAACTCTATCCAGCCTAGTAAACCATATCATACTTCTTAGGCATTTCATCTCAAACACTTTTAAACTGTTCCTCTCTTATGTTCCATGTTTTGCCCAATACAGTGCTGTTGGCACAATCACCCCTTCATACAATCTCCTTTTAGCATCCATTCCCAAATATCTATTTCTCGTTACACTTTCTAATCCCCCAAGGCATTTACTTGCTTCTCTCAACAGGTAAATGGTGTTCCTCCGAGATGATTGTCAGATAAAATTTTCTCTCTGCTAGCCATCACCAAAGGCTCTTGACATTCATCTTCCTCTGGAGGTACAGTAATGAAGGGTTACTCACAGTCTCTGGACTGAGCCGCCTCTAACAACTTCAACTATATTTTCTCCATTTGTTTACATAAAGATAGATGATAGCCAGTGACTTCTCACCTCCTACTACTATTACAAAATGGTGATACAGAAACAGTCCCACATTAACCCCTAGAATACAATGACGCCTACATAGTTATTGTGAACTGCAAATGGGTATACAAGGTTATTGGTGTCATGTCCTGATTATATTTATTTTGTAGTTGTAGCTGAGTGACCCCTGTACTCTGTATTTACCTAGTTGTATTTTACGGGACTAGAGCTATGCTCGTTTTGACCCGTTTTTGTATCTCTCCACATCCAGTTTGCTTTTGAATTTGTGTATAGTTCTGGTATTAACTGTTTCACTGTTCAATTTGTTCCAGTGAACAGGCTTGATTGTGTCTTCTGTGTTTATACTTATTCAGGGTGAGAGAGAATGAGTATAACACTGGTAATTTTATATCTTATAACAGGCATATTGTGATGTATCATAATACATCAGGCAACCTAATGTGCACACGAACATTTGACTTGTATTGAAGAGATTAATATAACACAGATACCAAGCCAATGTTTCCTACAAGAGAGAGACCTAAGCTGGGCTCATGAATTGCTGTCAGCCATTGTAGGGCTGTAGGTTTCTGATCAGGGAAACTTGAAGTAACAACTATCATCACCCGACTTTCTTGACTTTTTTTTTTTTTTACTTTATCCCACAGTTTCCCTCATTCCCCTTCATAGGTAGGAGGAAGATGTTAACTCTTTACGTGAATTCTGTCCCTAATGCATTTACATAAACAACTAAGCACATCATTCATTTTTTTCTTTCACCCCAATCCGTGTTTTATAAATGGGTCTTTGTATGTTACCAGCTATTAGGAGGACAAGATCAGGAGCAGATGCTCATTGTTAGCTCTCCTTATATGAAAAAAAGGAGGAAATATAGTCAAAGGTGATGGAAAAATATCTTGGGCTCAAGCCAGAGACATGATGGTATTTGACGACAATTGGCAGAGATTATTTTCTCTGGTGTCTGTTCTTGTAAACTTGCAGTCCTGCCTAGAGCTTGTTATTGATTACCTGAAGGCCACAGGTCTTCTGCAAAAGAGACCAGGGATAATGGACTGATTGATTGATCAATTTTGTAGAACCACCATGTGCAAGCAGCATCTGTCACCACATACACACATACATATAGAAAGGCTTTTTCCCCCTTTCAAGGGAGGTAGCCAAAAAGAAAAAGGCATAATTTCATTCCCATCCATTCCATCCCTAAATACACTCCACTCCCCTCCACCCTCCCTCTTATCTTAGCACCTCCTAGATGACAGGTCATCCCTGCACCTTGTCCACTGCCCTGGATCAGAGGCAGTGTCGCAAGTCACAGCACATCCACAGCAAGGCCGCTTCATTAAATTGGCGACTCCCCTTTCTGTCCCCCCATGCATAAAAGGAGAAGACGGGGAGAAATCCCTTCGGGCTGCGTCAAATTTTGCTCACACATACTACCTCACCCCCCATCCCCCCACTACATTAAAAAGAATAAATAGCCACATGTTGTGTACATTAATGGGCATTAACGTCATGTTATGACAATGCAATGACAGCAGACAGGAATCTGCAAAAATAAACTTTTTAATAAAACACTACTAGGTATGAAATACATACGCACATTTAGGCAAGACTGTTTAAACATACATAACCTGATGTGATAACTATATTGAAAGAGTATTCTATTTTCCAAAATTCATGTGATATGTGCATCTTTATCAGGTTGTTTCCCTATTGCAATCATATATATATATGTATGTATATATACAGGGTGCGGCAGGTATTTGAGAACGCATCTTCTAAGTGGTCTAGTAGTTTAGACACCATAGCTAACCATTCCTTTTCTTTTACATCTGAAAATGGCACAATCAAATATTACCCAAGAAATGAAAAGGCATGCAGTTATCGCCTCTATAGCAGCTGGGCATACTAATTCTGAAATTGCTGCCTTCCTTAATGTTGCCCGGTCCTTCGTTTATAAGGTCAGAAGGGAACTTGTGGATGCCAGAGGCAATGTGGCAAGTACATCGCAACGTAAACAATATTCCCGACGATCGGATAGCATCAGAACATCAGAATTCATAAATGCTATTCAATCGGCAATTGATGAAAGCCCTGGGAAGTCCATGAGGGCACTGGCCAAGGATTTTCAAGTTGATGAGGCCACCATTCGACGTGTTGTTCACGAAGATCTCCGGTATAAGTCGTATGTGATCCGAAGAGGACAGTTCATGTCACAGAAGACATATGAGAACCGAGTCATCAGGGCCAGACGTCTTTTGAACAAGTTAAAACATCCTGAAGAACCAGGAATCCTTTGGTTCTTCTCTGATGAGAAGAACTTTGTTCAGGACCAGAAGGTGAATAGGAGGAACGATCGTTGGTTGTGTCAAACTGCAGGTGAAGTTCCAACGGTTATGCATACTAAATTTCCAGCATCAGTGATGGTTCTGAGTGTCGTGAGCAGTGAAGGCGATGTGATGCCTCCCTTTTTTTGTCCGCCAAGGACTTCGTGTCAATGCAGCTTCTTACACTGAAGTGTTGGAGACTGTTGTAAAGCCTTGGATGGATGGTGTAGCACGTGGCAGGCCGTACGTCTTCCAGCAAGACTCTGCTCCATCCCATACAGCTCACACAACCCAAGAATGGATGGCCACCAATTTTCATGACCACGTAACCCCCAACAAGTGGCCCCCTAGCTCCCCTGATGTCAATGCTTTGGACTATTATGTTTGGGGCGTAGTTGAGAGGGAGTCTAATCGTAAACCTCACAACACTATAGCATCTCTCCAAGAAGCCATTGTCGCTGCAATGGCTAACATATCCAAGAGTCAGCTCATTGGTGCTTGCCAACGATTTAGACGTCGCTTGGAAGATATCATTGACAAGGATGGAGGTTCCATAGAGTGAAACAGTGCATTTGCTTTGTGTTAATGTATAGAATACAATAAATGCTAATTTGAATATATACTAAAACGTTAATAAACCTTATTACAAACAATCTCCTTTGTTCTCAAATACCTGCCGCACCCTGTATATTACACATATGCATGGCTAATCAATGCTTTAAAAACTCGTTATTAACATATAAAAAACTCTATGTTCCACAGTGAGACCATTTTCTAAAAACTGCTCCTTACCATAAAATTTTGACACACATCCATTTCAACAAACCTACACTGCAAGTTCCATTTTCACCTGGTTTGGTTATCAGAAATTTTCCACACAAATTACGCATTACCTCTTAAAAGCAACTGTACATGCAATATGAGAATACTATCATGGTTACAATCACATAATCTTCTTCCTGGTCAAAGGTTACAACACTGGGACACTCTGGATACATTCATAAGAAGTAAACAAGACTACAGTAACCTATTCACCACTTTACATGAAATCTTCACCTGATCCATAGTGCACCAAGACCTACTGAAAGCAAGTCTCTCAACTGCTAGGAGGTTCTTCCATGCTGTAAGGCCACTGCATGCAGTGTGCATAGTCTTTCAAACATGGAGTCTTCATTTGCGTTACTTCTGTTTTGCAACTAATACTTCTGTAACAGAAATTCTAGCAAGTCTTACAGCGGGAATAGCGAGGAGTCACAGCACGAGAACAGAACAAGAAGCTAACACTTGAATTTGTTTTAATGCCTCTTACTAAGGAGGATCAACCCCTTTATCAAGTGATCAGAGTAATACTAGATCATTTAAAGTTTATTCTAGAATACATGAGGCCTCGTTTTCACTAGAAATCTCTAAGGCCAGCATCCACCTCCAGATAAACAAAATAGTCTCAGATTAGCCACAACATAATCTATAAAAATTGCCACCATCTTGAAGAGGTTCAAAGGCCAGCCATTTGTAAACAATTGTATGCTTATTCAGCCAAGACTCCACCAACCGGACTCTCAAGGGACATCGTACATAGAAAAAAATAGTGCGCATTTTAGCTATGACGAGTGCTACAATGACTATCCTAAATTATGCACCATACTTGAACAATCCTCAGAATTCGCTTGGATCATCAGAATCGTGGAGGAGGTGGTTGGTGCGCAGGGGCAAGGCTGGCTGGCAGTTCCGTAGGCGGGATTGAAGGTGCTCCACTTGAACTTCTAGGCTCTCCATACTCTCCTGATATTCATCGTTACTGCGCTGGAGCTTTCTGTGAGAAACATTAAATTTTGTAACCTTAATCTGGAAGGGAGTGTGTGGGGGATGGAGGGGGTTAGGGACTATGTGTGAATGATATTCTGATATAGCCTGAAGGGATTTCTCCCTGTCTTCTCTTTTTCTGCATAAGGGAACTGAGAAGGGGGAGTCGCCAGTTAAATGAAGTGGCCTTGCTATGGATGTGCTGTGTCTTTCTGCATTGCTTCTGACCTAGGGCAACAGGCAAGATGCAAGGATGACCTGTCATCCAGGAGGAGTCAAGAAAAGAGTGAGGAAGGGGTAGTGAATGGGAATGGAGTATGTGGGGAAGAAATGGGTGGCAGTGGATTTATGCCTTTGACTTTGGCTACCTCCCTTATAAAGGGGAAAAAGCCCTTGGTATATGTATGTAATCTTAACTTCTTTTGCCTTTCAAGACCAGGTGATTTTGTTCAGCAAATACAATGGATAGCAGGAACAAAACATGCCAACCTGAGACCTTTCAGTCCATAACAAAGTTAGATACAAAAAAATGATTGGAAGATAAATAAATAAGCATTAACAAATATACAAACAAGTGAAAATAAACAAATAACACTTTTGGAAGATATTAGAGCGGTGCTTCCATGTGTATCCAAACGAATTTTAAAAATTTCTCTCTGACATTTGACTTGCAGGACTCCAACTTGTAGATGCACATCACCAATTCCAGTGAGTGGACAACCAAATGCTTGTCCATATACACCTAAAAAAATATGCTTGCTCAATGTAAACACTGAACCAAATATTATGTCCATCTTGCTTAAAAGAACATCTTCAGAACCTACCTGATATTGTTAGTGGCACTGTCTACCTCATCTTCTGCAGCAGCCAACTCTTTCTTGAGTTCGTCCACACGTGCACGGAGACGCTTCACCTCAGCCTCGTACTGGTCTGCCCGCCGGGTGCAGTGCTGCAATTCTACGGACTTGTCGGCCAAGACCTTCTTCAGTTTCCCATGAGCATGCTTCAGTTCAGCAAGTTCCTTAAATAGAAATATTGGTGTGATCAATCAATCAATTGAGGCATTCGGACTGCAAAGCTGCAGCTCCACAGAGGCTAGCAATAGTCCCCAAACCCTTCCACGGATTTCACCTCATTTTTCATTCAATCCATCCTCGTAACCCCCGCCACACTTCTCAAACACATTTAAATCTTCTTCCTCCCTCCATTAGATTCCAAGTCTCTGCCCCATAGAGTGTAGTAGGCACAATCACCCCTCCATATGGTCTTTTTGCATTAATCCCCAGATACCTATATAGATCTATTAAGTGGGATAAAAGAAAAAGAGGATATGAAAAGAAATTCAAAAAGAATAGTTATAGGAGAGATCCGAAAAACAATAGTTTCCCACACAGAATGGTGGATGTCTGGAACAAATTGGATGAGGCAACAGTGTATGCAAAAACCATACAAGAATTTAAGAACAAACTAGATGCTGAAAGATATAAAGACGGGTCACTATGAGCATAGCTCCCCTTCCCGTATAATACAACTATGTAAATAAGACATTTACTTGCTCCCCTGACTCTATTGTTTACTTCTACCCTAACTCCTCCATTCCCTGCTACATGTGCCTCTTAGTACTTAACCCCTTCCATATGGTGACGCCTACATAGGCGTCATGAGGAGCAAGTGGGTATGCAAGGCTGCCATATCGGCGTCTTGATTATATTTATTGTAGTTGTACCTGCGTGACCCCCATACTCTGTAAACTGGCTTCATCATATTTTCGATGGTTATCAAAATTCACGGGTGAAAGAGAACGAGCATTACAGGGGTTACTTTATTTTTCATAATGCGAGTATTATGACGCAACATCGCACGTCTGGCAGCTAATGCTGCCCGAGAGATTTTGGCCCAGAGTGAAGGGGTTAAAACTATCCACTTCCTCCATCCTCTTTCCTCTAAGACTTAACCACTTCTACACAATGACGCTCACATAGGTGTCATGAGGCATGAGAAGGTACATGAGGATCCCGGCATCGGTATCTTGATTATATATATTTTTTTGCAGTTGTACATGAGTTACCCCCAGATTCTGTGAACTGGTTTGATCACGTTTTCTGTGTTTATTATTACTCAGAGTAAAAGAGAATGAGTAATACAGCAGTGACTTTATATTTTATAATGCAAGTAGTGTGATGAATCGTATGTTTGGCAGCCGATGCTGCATGCGAGAATTTGAGTTGTACTGAAGTGGTTAAACCCAGCTCACTGCCACCCTCACACCTGTATAAAATACATTTTCAATTACACTTGGTTTGGTTTAACATCACAAACTCTCCTCTATCAGAAGGCTAGGCTGGTGCCCCTCACAGAGGACTTTGTAGTGTGGAATTTAATGAACCATGCCCTTGGTTCAACTTCGCCAGTGGCAGGGTTTGAACCGTCATCCCCTCGACCTTTGCCGCAAATAACGATACCCTAACCTGTTCAGCCACCAAGCTTCCTCAACTACACTTGCCATTGTTTAACTTTCTGCCGTATGCAAAATTAATATCCCTACACCAGCCTAAATGCAAAACCCACCTTGTTTTTATCTGCAAGTTCCTGCTTGAGTGTCTGAACTTCCGAGTCGGGTGTCGAAGCAGCCATTTTGGTTCTCTTCTCTAACCGTTCTTCCAAATCTGAAACTTGTGCACGAAGCTTTTTGTTCTCCCTCTCGAGACCAAGTTTCTCGCTCTCTAACCGCTCTCTACGACCCCACTCCGCTGCATTTTCTTCTTGTAATCTTTCCAATTCTGCTCTCAAATCAGCCAGTCTATGTGGGAGAAAAACATGTTTGACTTAGACAAGGAGCTTACAAAGATATCCAAAGGACAACATATCCTGATGAAGTCACACTGCACAATAAGTTCATGGATAAATTTGGATCTCCCTGAAACATGTATAGATTAAAACAGAAACTTGGGAAGCATTAATTCATTCAAGAGTATTACTGCACTTGAGCATTCTATTCAAGTTAGTGCAGAGTGATTTTATTCATCTGAGACTTAAAAAAAAAAAAAAAAATATTGCCGAATTGTCTTCACATTTATCCATTTTATTTGGGCTAATGTGAGATAATTCTATTCAAAGAAGTCTCCACTCCTGAACAGATTAAAATATGTTCCTGAAGAAGGCTGAAGAGATATACAGTAAACCTTCGATATAATGGACAATATGGGGACGGGTCTGTCGTTATATCCGAAGATCCATTATAATCGAGGATCTGTTATAGCCAATGGAAATACCGAACAGATCCATTATATCCCAAAGTTTGTCCGGTATCAGAAATTAGGATTAAAAATTACAGTAAACCCTCGATATAATGGACAATATGGGGACAGAGGTCTGTCGTTATATCCGAAAATCTGTTATAACCGAAGATCCATTGCTATAATGGATGGAAATCTGTTATAGTGAGTGTTTGTCTGGTCAGATTTTTCTTTTTTCTCTTCCTTATTTTTCCTCTCCCATCACTGTCATTTTCTAAGTGCCTCCCACTGCTAACATCTTCCTCCAAATTCAACAGCTCTCTAATATATATATATATATATATATATATATATATATATATATATATATATATATATATATATATATACATATAAAATAGGTGACCACATAATGTATGTTCAGTATGCACAAATAACTTTCTCTCCTGTATGAGGCAATGAAGAGGGCTTACACATCACAGGCTAAGAAGTGAATGGCCTTTTCTTACCTTGATGTGAATGTGCTAACAGTCCTCACAATTCTTAAAACCTCAGGCTACATCTTGAATATGTTATGGCTGTTTAAAGTCCACACAAGTAAATGGACATTATCAAGCTACAATGGAGCTCTATAGATCACATTGTGATGAGCTCTGAGTCTACACAGACACCCTACAAAAAGAGATGGGTATCTCTTGGGTTGATAACAATGGAGGAAAGATGGGAGATAGGAATGTGATAATCTTGTAAATATCTGGGGGGAATGACTTTAAAGACAAACATGACTACATCCAACAAGTAGGGGTCACTACTACAGCATATGAATTCACAGTTCCAAAGATAATAAAACCAATACTAAAAATACACTTTTAAATACAACAGTTGCTAAATGGAACAGACTACCAACATAAATGGTGTGTGCTTAAAGTATATATTGGTTTAAAGCACAATATGCTGCTGTGGTAGCAAGGAAATGGGTAGAACAAATACTAGTAAAACACTTTTCCAAATAGAACAACTGATAAATGGAATAGTCTACCCATAGAAGTGCTATGTGCTTAAAGTAATTCTTGAGCACTTTATGGTTTGTTTGTGACCAAACACTGATAATAACAAATATTCTAAAATAACACCAGAGGTTTTGTTTTGTGGGGCACAACTAGGTAGATAGGAACCCTCACCCCTCCTCACCACATGTCCAAACCATTTCAAGCTGCTTGTATGTATTACATCACTGATGCGCTCCATACCTAAAATGCAAATAAAAGTAAATAACAATATTATGAAGGATTCTACCCAAAGTTCATTTGATGTTTTACTTATCATTCTTTTCCAAGTATCTTGCATAAATCTCATTTTTTTTTAAATGATCATTTTTGTTTTATTTGCTTTGATGGGTAGATGGCAATCATTGATTACTGTTGAGAATTTTTTCTATATTGGTATGAGACCAAACTGATACACAACATAACACTGTGATGATTGGAAAGGACATGAAACCAGATAAGCATATGATAAATAAGATGTTCGGAGAAACCTATAACTTATTGAGAGCAATCAAAGTGGCATTTACTTATATGGACGAAGAAATGATAAGGAAAATACTAACTACACTAATAAGACCAAAACTTGAGTACACAGCATCACTTTGGACACCCAGTACCAAAAAGAATATTAAGAAACTAGAAGGATTACAAAGAGCGACAACCAAACTAGCACCGACACTCGCCGAACTAACATATGAGCAAAGACTATCCAAATTGAACCTACCAACTCTGGAACAAAGAAGAGAAAGAGGAGATTTGCTAACTATCTACAGAATAATGAAATGAATGGAAGTTTTAGACAGGAATAACCTATTAGTATGGGAAAAAAGTAAAACAAGAGAACACGGAAAAAAATTGAAAAAGGATAGTTATAGAAAAAACTTGAAAAGGAACAGTTTCCCACACAGAGCGTTAAATACATGGAACAAATTAGACAATAAAACAGTATGTGCTAACACTATACAAGATTTTAAGATAAAACTTGTTGCGGAGAGATACAATGACGGGTCACCACGAGCATAGCTCCCCTCCCGTATATTACAACTAGGTAAATACATATTTTCTCTTTAATCATTATCTCGAAAAATAGATTAAAAAGAAGAAAAAAAAAGGACAAACTGATACAATAAAAAAAATTATAATCTTTCCATGACATTCCATTTTTTTCTTTTTCTTTTCTCTTATTATGTTACTTATGTATTCTGTGCTAGAATTTGAAGCTAGATATGATAACTTGGAAAGTAGGAGATGGGACCCAATGAGCATTTTTTATCCTGTATACTACGATTACGTAAAAACAAGATGATCCTGTAACGGAAAGTAGAAGCACCTCATGCCTGTACTGCCAGCAGTGAGATCACCACGGCTACACCTTCGTTCAAAGTGGATCAAGAACTGCACCTCCACTGAGAGGTGTGTCCTAAGGTAGATGGTGGCTGAGTGGACTAGAATTCTACATCTGACAGCAAAACACAAGAGGTAATGTGTTCAAATCCCCCAAGAGTCAGCTTGTGATGTCAGTAAGGGTATACAGTTTCAAACCCTCAGGGTTCAACAAGGCTCTCTTATCTAGCCACCCCTCAATATGTGGGTAAGAACTTAAATATTGAAAGAAAAAGAAAAGGAAAAAAAAAATATATATATATACACATATATATATACATATATATATATACATATATACACATATATATATACATATATATATATACATATATATATACATATATACACATATCTAAATAGAAATGTAGTAGCACATTTGTAGATAACACACAGAAACCCACAGTCGGAGAAAGAATAAACTTCGAATAAAGAATAATCCTATATTTCGGCTATATTTCAGCCCTCAAGAAAAGTGTTGCCTCTGGCCTTTTCTTGAGGGCTTTCAGGATTTGCAGTCCTCAATTTCTGGACCAAGAGATTGAGGTGATCAAATGTCAACTTGAGAAGTTGGCTTATCCACCTTGGTTTCTGGACCAAGCCCTCAGTAAGGCTAGGGCCAACCATTTTAAAACTTCCGTCCCCTCAAATTTTCACCGCTCCTTTAAGGACATTTTAAAAATTCCATTCAATAATACCATCAGTTCTTCTACTAAATTGTTTCCTCGTGAACGTCTCACTATTGCCTATCACTATCCTAACACCGTACGTAAGCAAATTGTGAACGTTAAACAAAAGCCGAAGGAAGTTGAGTCACCTGGTGTTTATTGTTTGCCCTGCAAAGATTGTGATTTGGTTTACTTGGGTCAAACCGGGAGAGACTTGAACACTAGATTGGCAGAACATAAAAGGTCAATTAGGTATGGGCAGGAAAATTCGGCTGTATTTCTTCATGTTAGAAATAAGAATCATTCTTTCGACTGGGGTAAGGCCAGATTAGTGTTCAAGTCCCACTGTGGTTTCAGGAGGAAAATAGTCGAATCAGCATTAATTGAGGAATGCCCTAATATTAATATTTCTAAAGGGCAGTGGACACCTGACATTATCTCACGCGCAGCAATAAATAAGCTAGTGCGGACGTTACATCCTCCCCTCTCCTCACCCCCTCCCTCCTCCGCCACCCCAGTTAGCCCCGCGTCTGAGTGAGGTCAACTGTCCACATCTCTTCTTACTGTAGTTTATAAGTCCCCTCTGTTCTCTATCTTATGTACTTTCCTGAAGAGGGCTACAGTTGATAGCCGAAATATAGGATTATTCTTTATTCGAAGTTTATTCTTTCTCCGACTGTGGGTTCCTGTGTGTTATATACATATATATATATAAATGAAAAAATAAAATATAATAAAATAACAATAATAATATCAATAATAATAATAATAACAATGATAATAATAATATCAATAAGAAGAATTAATGAAGCAGTCTTGCTGTGGATGTGCTTTGTCTTGCGACACTGCTTCTGACCCAGGGCAGTGGACAGGATGCAGGGATGACCCATCATCCAGGAGGTGCCAAGATGAGAGGGAGGGAGGAGGGTGGAGGGGAGTGGAGTATATAGGGGATGGAATGGGTGTGAGTGGTTTCTATGCCTTTTTCTTTTTGGCTACCCCCCCCATGTAAGGGGGAAAAAGCCTTTGGTATATGTATGTAATATCAATAATAATAATAACAATACATACATACATACATATACCAAGGCTTCTTCCCCCTTACAAGGGAGGTAGCCAAAAAAGAAAAGGCATAAATTCACTCCCACCCATTCCACCCCTGAATACACTCCACACCCTTCCACCCTCCCTCTTATCTTAGCACCTCCCAGATGATGGTGTCATCCCTGCACCTTGTCCACCGCCCTGGGTCAGAAGCAGTGTCGCAAGACACAGCACATCCACAGCAAGGCCGCTTCATTAAATCAGCAACCCCCCTCTCCATCCCCCCATGCATAAAAGGAGAAGACGGGGAGAAACCCCTTTGGGCTGCATCAAATTTTGCTCACACATACTACCTCACCCCCCATCCATTTCACCTCATGCATCACAACATCATCCATATACGACCATTCTCCATTCACCCCTGTCTTCTGTCTTCTCCTGTCCTTCCTCAACAGACATTCCCCTCTTCCCCAAAGCCCCCTTCACCCCATCCATCCATCTCATCCTAGGACGTCCCCTCATGTTCACTCCCTCCACATCTGCCTTCCATACCTCTTTTATTAGTCTTTCTTCACTCATTCTTTCCATGTGTCCAAACCATCCCAATACTCTTTCATCAACCCTATCTCCCAACTCCCTTTCCACCCCTGTTCTCCTCCTCACCTCCTCATTTCTCACTCTATCTAGCCTAGTAACCCCCATCATACTTCTCAGACACCTCATCTCAAACACATTCAAACTCCTTCTCTCTTCCTCCCTTATGTTCCATGTTTCTGCCCCATACAGTGCTGTTGGCACAATCACTCCTTCATACAGTCTCCTCTTAGCATCCATTCCCAAATATTTATTTCTCATTGCACTTTTTAACCCGCTAAGACCGACAGGCCTTAAATAGGGCTGCATCGCAAACGTCTGACAGGCCTTAAATGGGGCAGCTACTTTCAGCGCTAATAAAAACCGCGCTAAAATTGGTAGCACTGCTATATTTGGCCATGACGTAGTCCTATGGTAGTACTGTAGGCTAGCAGGAAGTAAACTGCTCTCGCCAGCCAGTGTGCCGCAAACTTTTGTGAGAGGCGTGCGCATCGTGTCACGGCGAGAATTTTTACGTATTTACGTATTTACTTATTTACGAAACTATTATTTACAACTATGGCTCCTGGTGCTAAGAGGAAGCTAAATTTTAGTGGGGCAAGACGCAAAGTGCACAGGTTGGAGGTAGATCCCGACCCCGCTATTGTGACAACATCATCACCCACGCCTTCTACATCATCCAGGCGTGGTGCAACCACAGCTGCAGCATCTGGTGGTGACCATAAACGTGCCAGGGTGCCAAAAACGGCATCAACAACCCCTGTTGTTTGTGCACGAGGTCGGGCAAAGCGGGGTTCTATGAAGCCAAGCGTGACCACTCACGCACGACGTACCACCGCCAGAGAGGCGGAGAGTTGCCACTACCACAATCTTCTCCAACTCTCGGTAATTATTCCGAGACAACTATGGTGAGTAGAGCAATAAAAACTTGTAGGATGATGCATTGTCATGTCTACTAACAGCAGATTTTTTTCCAGAGTAATTCATAAGAGTTGATTTTTTTATGATAATTGCGGTACTGGGAGTTTGCTAAATTTTCGGCCTGTCGGTCTTAGCGGGTTAATCCACCAAGGCATTTACTCGCTTCTCTCAATCTACATTCTACCTCCACCTCCACTCCACCTTTTCCTGCCACATTTGCACCCAAGTATCTAAAACTATCCACTTCCTCCAGTTGCTCTCCCTTAATGCTCACTTCCAGTCTGCTGCCACTTTCACCCCTTGAACATCTCATCACCTTACTTTTACCCACATTTATCTTAAGCTTTCTTCTATCACATACTCTCCCAAACTCTGTCACCATATATATAATAATAATAATAATAATAATATTAATAACAAAAAATATTCAACTCTGTTATTGGATACAGAACACCACCAAACTCGATTTGAACAAAGAAAATGTTGACAACCAGTTGAGCTGCAAACCCAAAGCAAAATACAACTGTTTGACAACAAGAAATCCAAAAATCATATGCACACAGCCTGAAGGGATGAGAAGAGAAAGAGATAACCATTTACCTGTGAGAGAACACCACTCTAAGATAGGCAAATAAACTTGTTCGGTCAATTAATCACCATGTAAACATTCATAAAAAGTCACTCAATAATAAAAAGTTATTAATGTCATCCTTCCTTCCCCACAACTCACCTTCTGTCTATGCATTCCCTGGTCGAGGCTTCGTCCAACATCTCCAACTGAAGCGTCTGAACTTCTTTCTGATGTTGTGCTCTTAAAGCAACCAACTCCTTCACTGCTTCCTGCCGTGATGCACGGAGATCCTCCAGCCTTGAACGCAGTTCATTTGTTTCAGCTTGCCACCGCCCACTCTCACGGTGTAGTGACAACTTCTCACTGAAATACAAAAGTCATGAAACAACAAAATGGAACTGGGTCATTACCATTTCTCAGTAATGATACATATTTATACCAAAGGCTCTTTTAACCCTTATAACTGGGGGGCGGCTGAGTCAAAACATATTCTATTTCATAGACACATTTCAATTTCTGCATGTTGGCCTCAAGTCTCTTGAAGCTGATGGCTTAGAATTAAAGAGTATTGTGGTTGATTAAAATGTATATCTGTTCACTGGGACCCATTCAGTGTTGTGTGTGTGTATATATATATATATATATATACATATATATATATATATATATATATATATATATATATATATATATAAATGAGAATAAAATTAAATAAATAAATGACCCTCTCATTACAACACCTAGTGGATGAAGAGTAATCCCTGTCAATTGTTACATTAAGTCATGGGCAATGCAGTAAAATACAACACTTTTACAGCATGACCCGAGAGTAGGAACTGGTTCACCTCCACCACTTCACCATTTGGTGACCCTTTCCTCATCCCCTCATATTAATTTACAATGCAGATCAGAGGAACATCCTCCTCGACTCACTCCTCTTTTCTCCACTCTCTCTTCTTTGCCTGACAGACATTCTACATACATTCAAAGCCCCCTTCACTTCATCCATCCACCTCATTCTTGATCTTCCTCTCAAGTTCACTTTACTCTCTTCTGCTTTCCACAATTTTTTTTTCCTAGTCTCTCCTCGTTCATTCTTTCTATGCGCCCAAAGTACCTTAACACACTTTCATCCACCTAGTGCTCTTTCCATCTCCAATCTCTGCCTCATCTCCACATTTCTTGCTTGATCTACTCTTGTTGCACAGCTCAACAATGCATTGGTACCATTAACAACCTCTACTCCAGTTGTGTGTGTGTGATCACAAGTCCAACATATGATCCAAGACCATGGTGAATCACCTATCATATTTCTTAGACTTTGTCTCAAAAATATTCACACTCTTTATTTCTACTTCCTTTATATTCAAAGCCTGGCCAAGAACCCAAATTGCACTATATGCAATCACCATTTAAAAAACATAGAACACTTTAATATGTACTGTCAAACTTTTTCCCTATTCAGACAACAACATAAGATCTGCCTTGAGTGGGCCAATTCAGTGGCTGCTCCCAGTTTCTTTCTCTCCCAATTTATATGATCCCACTATTCTTTTTTTGCTTCTTCCAAATTCCATTATACTACACTTCTTAATATTGAATTCCATCTCCCACTTCCTCCTCCATTCCCATTCTTTATTGGGATCACTCTGCAGTGACTCACAATCTTCTACCGTGTTCACCTTTGTCAACAATTTTGTATCGTCCGCAAAGAAGCTCATATAACTTTCAATTCCAATATCCATATCATTAATATATATAGCAAACATTATTGGTGCCAGATATGTTCCTTGTGGAACTCCACTAATCACTTCATCCCAATTTGAGTATTTGTCTCTTATCACCATTCTCATTTTTCTTTCATGCAAGAAGTCTTCCATCTACTCCAGTTGTTTGCCATGTATTCCTCCTGCAGTTTCTAATTTCTTTAGCAATTTATGTGGCACCTTATCAAAAGCTTTTTTCGGGTCTAGAAATGCACAATCAGCCCATCCATCTCTTTCTTCTATTACATCTATTAGCCTTGAATAGAAACACATCAAGTTTGTGGCGCATGATCATCCTTGTCTAAATCCAAGTTGCCTTGGATTTAGTACGTTTATTTCCAAATGCCTTACCCATCTACATACATACATATACCAAGGCTTTTTTCCCCCTTACCAGGGGAGTAGCCAAAAAGGACAAGGCACAAAAACATTCCCACCCATTTCATCCCCGAAAACACTCCACACCCCTCCACCCTCCCTCCCATCTTAGCACCTCCTAGATGACGGGTCATCCCTGCACCCTGTCCACTACCCTGGGTCAGAAGCAGTGTCGCAGGACACAGCACATCCACAGCAAGGCCGCTTCATTAAATCGGCGACCCCCCCCTCTCCATCCCCCCATATAAAGGAGAGGACGGGGAGAAATCCCTTCGGGCAGCGTAAAAAATGTTTGCTCACACACACTACCTCACCCCCATTCCCCCGTCCAATCCACCTCATGCATCACAACATTTTCCATATACAACCATTCTCCATGCACCCCTGTCTTCTGTCCTCTCCCGTCCTTCCTCAACCGACATTCCCCTCTTCCCCAAAGCCCCCTTCACCCCATCCATCCATCTCATCCTAGGACGTCCCCTCATGTTCACTCCCTCCCCATCTGCCTTCCATACCTCCTTTACTAGTCTTTCTTCACTCATTCTTTCCATGTGTCCAAACCATCCTAATACTCTTTCATCCACCCTATCTCCCAGCTCCCTTTCCACCCCTGTTCTCCTCCTCACTTCCTCATTGCCTTACCCATCTAATTTTGATCATTCTTTCACAAATTTTTGCTATCGTACTTGTAAGAGAGACCAGTCTATAGTTAGTAGGGTCTTCCTTGTTTCTCCCTTTATATATTGGTACTATATTTGCTATTTTCCAATCTTCTGGAACTTTTCCTTCTTTCAATGAACTGCTTATTAGACTGTATTTTGTCTGTTAGTTCATTCCTGCATTCTCTCAAAATCCAGTTTGCCATTTCATCTGGTCCATGCAATTTTCTGACATCGAGATTACTCAAGTGATTTATTATTTCATTCCTTGTTACTTCTATCTCTTTCATAGGGGGGACTTTCTCCTCCCACTCGATATCTCTAGGTTGTATGTTCTCCCTTGTAAACACCGATTTAAAATGCTTGTTCATAATTTCTGCCATTTCTATTTCCTCTGTGTATTCAACTCCTCCTTGTCGTAGTTTCTCTAATTCTTGTTTGTTTTTCAGTTTGTTGTTTACAAATCTGTAAAATAGTTTTGGTTGATCTTTACATTTTTCTATGATATCTTTTTCATATTTTCTCTTTTCTTCTCTGCACACTTGTACAAATTAATTTCTATAACTAGGCCTAGTATATATTTTCCATTTTTCAGGTCTTTTGTATTTTTTCCATTTTATCCAAGCTTTATCCCTTTTGTCTTTTAACTTCCTACATCTTTTGTTGTACCAACACTTTACATATCCTTTTTCTTGTTTTTGTCTTGGAACATACTTTTCCACTCCTTTATAATTTTTTGTCAAAATATTCCATTTCTCTTCTACTGTTTCCTCTTTGTGTATCTTTTCCCAGTCTGCTTTTTGAAAGAATTCTCTTATTTTATCAAAATTTGTTTTTCCATACATCAATCTTCCCTTTCTACATTGTTAATTTTTTTCCATGTACTTATCCTCATTTAGTTCCAGTTCAACTAATATGTGGTCACTTTTACTTAATGGCATCTTATATTCAATCTTGTCCTCTATTTCGGGTTCTGATGTATTATTAGGTCCAGTCTCAATGGTTCTTCCTCATTCCTATACCTAGTATTCTCTTGTATCCATTGCATCATTGTATGTTCTATAATCATATCAAGTACTGTAGTACATTTCCCCATAGGTTGTCTCCACCCTTCACTGTCATCTCTTCCCAGCAGATTTCTTTACAATTAAAGTTACCCATTATAACTATTCTTCCTCCATCTTCCATTATCTTATTTAGTGTTATCCTTGTGTCTTCTAACATATTTTTGTGTTCTCTCTCTTCACATGAAGCCATTTTAGGAGACACATAATTTACTACAAACTTCCTGCTCTTCCCATCCCTGTCCTCCACTTCCATCATAATCATCTCCACTCTATTCTTTCCATATGTGACATTCCTCACATTTATATCCTTCTTAGTCAGGACCATAACTCCAACCCCTTGTTTTACCTCTGTTTCTAATCCAATAATTATATCCACCATGTCCTACACTGTTGGGTGGTACCTTTCAATTTTGTCTCTACAATTCCCATTATGTCCGGTTCTTCTTCCTTCAGGTAATCATTCAGTTCATTCAAGCCTGTTATTAAGCCATCTATATTTGTGTAAGACACTTTTAATTTTCTGCTACTTCCATCATGTTTTCTGTTTCCTTTCCATTTTTCTCTGCTATGAACCATTTCCTCACTTTCATATCCACTACTCTCCAATAGAATTTCTCTTTGTCTGACTCTGTTTTCTCGTTTTTTTCCTTAGCTTCTAGTCTTTTTGTTTTCTCATCCTCTCTTTCCTCTTTATTCATTTCTCTTTTTATCCATACCTGTTTATACTGATCACTTTTTGCTAGTTTCCCTGTTTTTGCTAAGATATTCTCTGCTGTCATTTGTGACCTGAATTTAACCTTAATTGGTCTGGTCTTATCCGTATTGTATTTCCCTATTCTATATATTTCTTCTATTTCTTTCCCTGTTTCTTGTTCATCCTCTTGAACTACTTCTAATATCTTGTTTACCTTTTCCTTCTCCTCTTTTACTCTTGTAGTCCTATTTGGATTATGCTTCTCTTCCATCCCTAATATAATTATACATTTCTTTTTGTCCGCTAAGTCTCTTACTATATTCTCCTTTTTTCTCATCACTTTAATAACTGTGTCCTTAGTTTGTTCTTTCATCTGTTGTGTCACTATATCTCTAAATACAATTTTGTTGTTCTCTTGGACTTTTTTCTGACCCTGTACTTCTTTTGCTATGGACTCTTTATTTTCTTTATTATTATTCTTTAAATTCTTCATTCTCATCTTTTAACTTTCGAATTCTTCTATTTCTTTAGTTTGGTTTTGGTTCTCCTTTGGATCTTCCAATCTATCAACTCTTTGCATAATCCATGTAAGTTGGCTGAACATAACCTCCCAGTGTTCGATCATTATCTCTAGTTTTTCCTTTAGACTTGCTAATTGGGGTAAGTTGGCATCCCCTCCCTCATTAAATCCATGGAAATTTTGATCTCCTCTTTTTATTGTGTTGTTCTTATCTATATTTCTAATTTTAGTGCCTTTACTGATATTTTCGACTTTATCTGCATCCCCTCATGCAGGAAAAGAGAAGACCTGCAGCCTTCAGGTAACTGGCAACAGCCTTTGGCTGGCACCATAAGTCACTCAGGGTAGATGTATTGTTCTGTTGTCCCAATGTGCGGACTTATAAGAAGAAATAGTTGAAAAAAAAAAAGTTCAAAGGCAATATTAAGTGGAAACAATGATGGGTACTTGCTAATGGTCCTGCAAGATGGGTGGAAAAGAGATTCATTTCCCTGTTGCACTTTTTCAAAACAAGTCAACTCCTCATCAGACTCCACACTGGGGACACAATCTCTCTCTACCAACTTCAAGTGTATGTCTTCCACCTTTTCACATAAGGAAAGCTGGCAACTAGCAACTGTTCCTCTCCTCCTACTACTTTCAGTTGGTGATACAGAAAGATTCCCACATGGCTCAATGGCACAGTGGTAGTACTCACAACTGCCACTCCAATGGTCTGAGTTAGAATCCCACCCAGGGCTGAAATAATTTCGGTATCACTGTGTTTAGAGCATTACTCTAACTCTTGTGGGCATGGAGTTGGGGATGTGTGTGTAAGGTCACAGTATTATCCGTAGATCAGTCATATATGAGCTCTGAGCTCTAATGTGGGAGGGTAATAGCAGTTGATCATGAGTCCAACTTGTGATCCAAAACCATGGTGAATCACAAATGCAACACAAACAAGAATTTAAAGTTCCTTCCTAGAGAGATCCATGAGAGGGCTCAAGGGACGCTGTGGTGCTGGGAGTTTCCCAGTCAGTGAAAACTGAGGCTATTAATTATTACATCCAGTGAACAGGAGTGATGCAGTGAACATGAGGGGGTGACCAAGGATGAGATGGATGGATGGGGTGAAAGGGGCATTGGGAAAGAGGGGGATGTCTGTTGAGGAAAGAAGGGAGAAGATAGGAGTGAGTGTATGGATGATGCTGTGATGCATGGAAGGGAGTGGTTTGGGGATGAAGCTAGGACCAAGTGTGAATGATATTTTCATGCAGCCCAAAGGGATTTCCCCCTGTCTTCTCTTTTTCTGCATGAGGGGATGGAGGGGGGGTTGCCAATTAACTGAAGTGACCTTGCTGTGGTTGCACTGTGTCTTGCTGCATTGCTTCTGACCCAGGGCAGTGAGCAGGATAAATGAGGAGCTACGACAAGAGGGAGGAAAAGGTGGTGGATGGGAGTGGAATAGGTGGGTGTGGGTACTTGCCTTTTGACTTGGCTACCTCCCTTATAAGGGGGAAAAACCCATCTTCCAGGAGGAGCCCAAAAAAAGAGGGAGGGAAGGGTGGTGAATGGGAGTGGAATATGTGGGGATGAAATAGGTGTGAGTGGATTTATGCCTTTGACTTTAGCTACCTCCCTTGTAAGCGGGGAAAAAGCCTCTGTTATATGTATGTATGTACTATGCAGTCATATATAGATATATAATGCAGACAATGGTCTAACATTTCTTTCCAAATATATTTATGCAAGGGCTTGAAAACCAGCCCCACAACATAACCTCAAGAGGATCTAACAATATTTGGACACTATAAATACTACTAAGAATGCATAAATCTATGTAATAAGAACAATGGCTGACATACAAGAGGTCAGCATCCCCTCAGAAATCTTCATTGGCACTTCATCCAAGTCACTGAACAGATACTGACTACTAAATAAGTCTTCCCATACAGAAACTTGTAACATAAAGACCATTCAACACCTAAAAAAAAAAAGTTTCTGTACACCTTTTTGGAGAAAAAAAAAGTATACATGAACTGTAGATGGAGAATAGATAGGGGATGGGGGGGTAAGGGGTGCTTACATGTGAATGATATTTTGACACAGTCCAAAGGGATTTCTCACCGTCTTCTCTTTTTCTGTATGAGGGGACAGAGAGGGGGGTTGCCCATTAAGTGAAGCAGCCTTGCTGTGGATGTACTGTCTTGCTTCATTGTTTCTGACCCTGAGCATTGGCTGGGATACAGGGATGACCCATCATCCATGAGGAGCTAAGATAAGAGGGAGGAAAGGGTGGTGGAGGGGAGTGGAATGGGTGGGAGTAGGTACAGGGAGTCCTCCTTATATGGTAATTCTTTATGTGGTAAATTCACAGTTACGGTATTTGGTAATTACTACCCTCAATTCTATTTATGGTAAGAAAAATTCACAGATGCGGTATCCGCTTGTGTTTTGTTTACACTGTACCATAGTGCCACCACGCCGTGCGGCCACCATAACAATCAATCTCTTCCTGCGTTCGGTATACGGTAATTTCAATTTGCAGTAAGGTTTTCAGGAATGCATATGTACTGTATAATGAGGACTTACTGTATGTGCCTCCTTTGACTTGGCTACCTCCCTGGTATGGGGGAAAAAGCTCTTGGTGTATATAGACAGAATATATTCCTTACTCAACTATGCATCCACGCCCTGATTCCCCCATGGTCAAGAATAACAAAATATATCAACGTAATTCAAAACAAAAGCTTAAGAAAAATAACAGGTTGTAACCAAACTACATCCCTCTGCCACCTACACACACAAACAATCTATTCATTGACCAACCAAAAAAAAACCTGAAAACAATCTATTCATCTTTATATAACAAAGGCTTTATCCCCTTATAAGGGATGTCTATCTATATACACATACATATACCAAGGCTTTTTCCCCCTTACAAGGGAGGTAGCCAAAAAGGAAAAGGCATAAAATCATTTCCACCCATTCCATCCCTGAATACACTCCACACCCCTCCACCCTCCCTCTTATCTTAGCACCTCCCGGATGACGGGTCATCCCTGCACCTTGTCCACTGCCCTAGGTCAGAAGCAGTGTCACAAGACACAGCACATCCACAGCAAGGCCGTTTCATTAAATCGGCGACCCCCCCCCCTCTCTGTCCCCCCATGCATAAAAGGAGAAGACAGGGAGAAGTCCCTTCGGGCTGTGTCAAAATTTTGCTCACACATACTACCTCACCCCCATCCCCCCGCCCATTCCACCTCATGCATCACAACATCATCCATATACAACCATTCTCCACTCACCCCTGTCTTCTGTCCTCTCCCGTCCTTCCTCAACGGACCTTTCCCTCTTCCCCAAAGCCCCCTTCACCCCATCCATCCACCTCATCCTATGACATCCCCTCATGTTCACTCCCTCCACATCTGCCTTTCATACCTCTTTTACTAGTCTTTCTTCACTCATTCTTTCCATCTGTCCAAACCATCCTAATACTCTTTCATCAACCCATCTCCCAGTTCCCTTTCCTCCCCTGTTCTCTTCATCTCCTCATTTCTCACTCTATCTAGCCTAGTAACCCCCATCATACTTCTCAGATACCTCATCTCAAACACATTCAAACTCTTTCTCTCTTCCTCTCTTATAAAGGAAGTAGCCAAGTTAAAGGCATACACCCATTCTCACCTGTTCCACTCCCATCCACCACCACCCTTTCCCACCTCTCATCTTAGCTCCTTGTGGATGACAGGTCATCCCTGTCTCCCCCTCCCTACTTCCCAGGTCAGAAGCAATGCAGCAAGGAACAGCATCTCCACAGCAAGGGAACATGTCCTCAAGTCCCAAGTTCTCTATGCTAAAGCCACAATACTGTATAAAAAGTATGGAACTAACGACCATATCACTCTCTACTACACGTATATCAATGTAACATATCACTGAAACATACTGATACTACTTACTCTCGCTCTGCTTGTATGGTTTTGGTAGCCTCATCCAATCTCAGCTTGAGCATCGTTACTTGCTGCTCTAAGCCCTCCTGATCGAGATGCATCCCTGCATCATCCAGGACGGAAGGTGCTCCTCTCCACACTCTGCGATTGTTGCCTGCACCGCCACCATCACCAGACCTTACGGATTCTCCTTCACTACACTCACTCCCCCCACAAACTTCCGAGAGAGGATCGGAAACTGCAGATATCCTTGGGTTAAGTACGGATCCTGGTCCAATAGGACTCTGGCACGTTTCCGGAAGAGGATCAGACATGGACGACATGCGGTGCGAAGGCGAGACTTGATTGCTGGGGCACAGGCGTTCCTTCAGGGCCTGCTGTTCCGCCTCCCTCTCGTGATTCTGCAGTTCCTCTTCTACATCGTTTTCTCTTTGAGCAGTCGAGTTATCGGGCACGTCTTTTTCAGCACCGTCTTTGAGATAGTCCTCACACAAAAGCTCTTTCACACCTCGTCCAGTGCGACACTTTTCCGACAGTCTTGTTGCATCACCAGGTCTGTGTGAAAATACAGCAACGTTTTCCACCCCCATGCCGGCATTAGCCTGTTCATCAATGCTACCATTCACACTGTCACCACCGTTACCGACACTACTGACCACACCTCCTTCGCCACTATGACCCCTGAACATTTCCTCCAGGAGAGTGAAGTTGGTGTTTTTTGAGTCTCTAATAAATTGGATTTCGTCTTTCGAAAGTTTTTCTGCCTCCTTTTCTCCTCCACGGGTCGGCACGCTACCATCTCGTTCTGGCGAATCTCTCTTATGGTTATTCTGCATTGAATAAAACAAACAAGAAGAATATATATATATATATCAGAGATATTATTTATTACAAAATTAACAGCTTCATTGTATAATCAGACGATATTATAGCTTCTCAACATGTCTTATATCAAAATAATGGAACTTGATGTGTTATGATTGTGGGGTGGTAACAGTAAATGGAAATGACAAAAAGTATATTACATCAATGAGAAAACTTAAGCCTCAGCAGATTTATTAAAGTATGATTGAAAAATTACAATATTTAGAACACTGTTTTGAATTTATGTAATGTGTGATAGGGAGCATCACTGCAAAGCTGGCACTGGTTGGGAATCGAACCCTGGACCTCCCACTGTCTGGGCAGGTGTGCTTACCAATTATACTACTGTCACCTCTAATGACCATTTGCACATCTCCCTTCCCTGTGGGCCTCCGCCAGTCTGGGAATGTGCACCGCTCTGGGATCTTACAGTGTCATGTATGATAGCAAGCATCACTGCAAAGCTGGCACTGCCTGGGAATCGAACTCTGGACCTCCCACTGTCTGGGCAGGCATGCTTACCAATTCCGCCACAGTCGTCTCTAGTGACCACTTGCACATACATAAATATTTCCCAACTTCAATCATGAGGGACTGCTCACCCAGAAAGTCTAGGAAATGACAACAACAGTTATCATGTGCCACATCGTACCTGATCTATGTGCTTCTCCTCGTCTTTTCTAAGTCGTACCATCTGTGCCTGGCTTATATGAGCCAGCTGGGCTTCAAGATCATTCTTCTCTCTCCTTAAGGCCCCAGATTCTCGCTGTGCTACCTCAAGTCGCCCTCTAAGTATTCGGACCTCCTCTCGGGCTTTATTGCGCTCACTACGAACCTATAATAAACAATGTTAAGAATGTAAGATGAACACTTCAAAAGAACAATTTTAAACTTAGACTGAAAAAAGCCTTAGACCCCACCTACGTTGAACACACTGTGCATATAACACAATCGAAATCAAGCTACTCCGCCTCTCTGTGACGTAAAATGACACAAGAGGAAGCTACAAGCAACATCTGATGCTTTCAGGTACTTCATCAGTCACCTCACATGTACACACACACACCCAACAAAAGCTGTCAAAGCTAATAGTCACCTTACTCCACTTCTCTCTCCAGTTAGCTGTACAGTCTGACCACCATCGCATCGTCTTCTCCATCTGTGTAGCACGAGCCCTTGCCTCCTCCAGCTCCCTCTGTATGAGTTCCTGCACCAAATACGTTGGTTTCATTAATACTTTTGTAACAAAAAACTCAAAGAATAAGATCTGCCCTATTGAACCATTCATCTACCATTTAACCTATCTAGGATTTTTTCTATAATATATGTTTTAGTCTCAGTGTGTCCGAGGTACTAGGATGGTATATAACAAACCCAAGTATTTGTAGATGGTATGTAACAAACCCAAGTATTTGTACAAATATTTATGAACAATAAATACCCTCTCAAAAAATAAATAAATAAATAAATAAATAAAATAAAATAAATTAGAAGAACCATCAAACAATGATATAATTTATGTTACTTTACAAGTAATTCCAAGGAATCAACAAACTCCCCAACAACCCTCCCAATTGCATTTAGTTTATCCAATTTGTATAGATTTGTAAAACAAATAAAAACATAATAAGTCAGAGAGATGTAAAGCTAATCTAAGAGAACTAGCTAATCCCATAAAATATCACCATTTCTTAAAAGGTATATCACTTTAGCATTATCAGATATGCAATATAATCTTCATGAGCTTTACACACAGATCTGGTAAACATACCGATACCTGTTTGTCATGCCAGTGGTAGGAAAGTGACGGGGGTTCGTGAGTGTGAGGAGGGTGTGGGTGCGGAGGAGGCTGTGCTCCCCGGCGAGCGGAACCCCCCGACTGGGCCATCATTTCTGCTTCACCTTCTGTCCAGGTTTGAAAAAAAAAAAAAAAAAAAAAAAAGGGAAGAAAATGTTATGTGCGAGCTGGTACTTCCTGTGTATGTGATGGGTGTATAACTAGCCACTACTTCTGAATACCTGTAATGTACTGCACAATTAGCAATTATTTATATCAATGTTTGCTCACTTTAATAAGATACTAACACTTTTACACCATAAAAACTATCTGGATGCCGGGAAATTTTATTCAACTACTGTATTAAGTAAACCTAGCTTAAATGTCTCTTGTTCAAATCAAAAATTTTCAAGGACATGTTTTCATCTGAATTAAATTACCTGATATCTGCTACAAAACCCATAAATTGTGCCATCACATTAATATGTATAATACAAATATCAATGTGTGCTTAAATGAACAAAATACAAAATAAACTTTGGGATATCTAATAATCTTTATTTGATTTGTGTGTCAGATATAATACATATGTGACCCAAAATAATGAATATGTATTCAAAAGCATAACCAAGATCATTCAATTCACAATGAAAATACTAGGCCATGTTCAAAAGGGAATTCACAGAATTTTTTTTTTTTTTTTTAATTTTGAAAACAAAACTCAAAACATCAAATTCTAACAGAGTAGCAAAGAATATTATATAAACAAAATATCCCCACATACTGCATAATGACTAAATAATAGAGCAGAATATAAAAAGGTAATTTCATGCTTACAAAATACTACCATAACCAGAACGATATATTAACATTAAAGAATTGTAACACAGGAACTTCAAGAGAAATAATGATACTACAAGAATACCAAAAATGAACTGGGCTGGCTACACCATAATGCAAGTTGACAATAAGGTCCTGTATACAATACCTTCCCAAAAATGCTCTTCATATTTCTACCTACCATGGGTATTTCTTCTCGAGTGATTTTCTCCATTCCCATAAAACAATAACTAAATTTTCCATCAATTGATATCACAGCTCTCCTTGTGATTTCTTTGCACGTAAGAGGAGGATATCTCAACAACGGAACCAACGATGGGTACTTGCTTGAGGTAATCTTGAGATGGATGTCAAAGAGAATCATTTCCCTGTCAAATTTCTTCAAATCTTATCACCTCTGTCATCTTCATTCCCATTGAACACTGTCACCCAAAGAACATATGATGAATGCTGTGCTATGTTCACGACAGCAGTCCAATTTAGATTCCCACCCAGGACTGAAATATTTTCAGCATTGCTACACTGCAAACCAGCATTACAAATCTTGTGGGGCAAGGAGTTGTGTGTGTGTATTTACCTAGTTATATTTAACGTGAAGAGAGCTATGCTCATAGTGACCCATCTTTGTATCTTTCAGCATCAAGTTTGTTCTCAAGTTCTTTGTATAGTTTTTGCACTCACTGTTTCCTCATCCAATTTATTCCAGATATCCACCACTCTGTGGGTAACTATTCTTTTTCAGATCTCTTCTATAACTATCCTTTTTAAGTGTGAGTGTGTGATTCACCATGGTCTTAGACCACGTGTTGAACTCATGATCAACAGCTATTACCCTCCCAGATGAGAGCTCAGAGCTCATATATGACCAATCTATAGGTAATGCTGTGACCTTACACACACACCCAACTCCCCGCCCACGAGAGTTGGAGTAACGACTCGCAGCGCAGCGATACTGAAATTATTTCAGCCCTGGGCGGGATTCGAACTCGGACCGCTATAGCAGCGGTTGCGAACGCTACCACTGCGCCGTGTGTGTGTGTGCGTGTAAGGTCACAGCATTACCCACAAAGCGAGCATACATGACCTTTAAACTTTCATCCGGGAGGGCAATATCTGTCAATCACGAGTCCAACACGTGATCCAAGACCTTGATGAATCACAAAGACCACATACCTTTCCGGGTATCTGATAAGAGGAAAGGTGGGGTAACGCATTTGCCAACTTATAAGACTCGTGCACGTATAAAACATACCCAATTCTAAAGGAGTATTTCCGAGAGGAAAAAAAAATCACAAATTACTGGAAATTATTTTACAAGTTTGGAGCTTCATCGGCCTATAGTCGTAGCCAGTATTTTACAATGTCTTCTTTGCTGTGTGTTATTGCTGGACAAATACAGTTGTGCAGTGCGTCACCATTTATTTTTATTTACAACTAGCAATGGGCTGCGCCCGACCCCGCTACGCGGTGGCTCGGTCCTTCGGGCAAGCTCGCTTCGCTTGCAGGCAATCAGTCGTCTCCGCTGTCGTGACATCACTCTCAGCCAATCAGGGGCCGGAAGGGGCATGTCCCCTTGAGGGATTTCCAGTTTTCTGTCTGATTTTGATCAATATCAACAGGAATTCTTTTAATAGTATATGGATAGAAAACAATCAGTAAGATACGAAAATGCCATGCCTTTGTGCAGATATTTAGTATCGTCGCATTTGCCAAATATGCAGAATCGCTGGTTTTGTTTACTTGTCTGCTAATTGCAAGTGATGACTGGCTCTTGTAATTTTTTCATTGACTTTCTTGAATCGTATATTACTGTATATATTTCTTAAATTAATCCTGTCGTTACGGTAAGCTAGACATGGAAACATCACCTATTCACCTTCCACATACGTGACCCATTGAGTTGGAGTTGCATATACGCGATTCAAGCGAGTTCGTTTGTATAGAAACGACTTTGTTTACAGTATCTTATTTTTGGAACCTCCAAATGTCAAACCACCTTTGCGTTATATATTGACAAGCTGAATGACGACCTAAAAGAAGTTAAACCTACACGAATATTGCACGATTTGTTAAATTGACCTTAGTCAAGTCTAGAATATTGCAAACGAAGTCGTCTTTCTGCCTTTCAAATTCAAAACATTTGACGAAAATCGTGCATTAGAATCAGTTACTTTTAGTTTTTTACAAAATCTGAATGAGCATCTGGTCAAGGAACAAGTATGCATCAACTTAGGGCGAATAGAGCTGACATAAAAATTATAAACAAATGCAAAGTTTTGTTACGTAGTCCAAAGTCGGAGAAAAAAAAAGTAATATTTACGGATACAGGGCGTTTCGCTACATGGCCAGTTCTCTACCAACCATTCCGCTACACAGTTTCGGTCGTTTCGCGACCAATATGTAGGTGGAAATAAAACATGACATTGCAAACCATGTACACGCATATGTTGTACACGAACTATGTTGTAAAAACACGCGTCTATAACAAATTCAAATAGTAATGACTGCAGTCGTTCTACACTTTACTTGGTGCTATTATAGCGTTAGGTCCATATAGTACTATATGGACCTTGCTATAGCGTTAGGTCTACCGCCAAATGTCGCCTACACCGTGTTCTTCCGAGATGCTCCCCTCACCTGTCCATTAAACATGTGTCCTGCCCAAATACATAAAAAATGTGACCTGACCTAACCTATTTGTGTCATATTTAGAAGATGTACGAAGTGTGTATCGCTAGAATAAACGTATGGAAATATATGATAACATGTTTATTTTTACATTTCTTCCTTTAATATGAATGTAATTAGAAATCCAATTAACTATCTAAGTCCTTCCTAGGACATGTACCAAATGTGTGTTTATCGCTAAAATAAAGGTATGGAAATGGCAGACCTCATGCTATAATAGCACCCTTCACTTTTCCACCATCAGATCCTGACCATTTGCGTTTTTTAAATTCATGTTGCACACATTTTTTCCTAATGGTAATGTGCATGATAAGTCAACGTTTTATAATTATATTTGCCGGATAATCTACCTGACGATTGCATAAAACAAGGCCCGATAAAAAAAAAATTATTTATCGCCAAATCGCCTCATTAGACATATTCTTCTCCTGTCGCCTACAAAGTTACTTTAAAAATCTGCATACATCGTATTTTTTATCATATTAGGATCTCAAATGTGAAAAAAGTGTAGTGAAACGACCGAAACAATGTAGTCCGACACAAAAACAAATGAGGAAAGTTCACTAAACTGGATATATATTACAATCCCAAGTTTTGTTGGGGCTTCATGCCACGGCCATCTTTATGTACAGGGTATCAAAAACATTAACATTTTTATCTCTTGCTGGGCTCTACAGTATTTCTCACTCGAATATTTGATAATACAGTACAAAGGTTTTTTGCGTGCAATAATGCCTTGCGACAGACTGGATAATATGTGTTATCTCAATGCATTTGGTAAGAAATCAGTCTTCAGGGATTATCATATCAGACTGTTTTCCTCCTACATCCTCCCTCCAACCTCCGATTTTAAGCCTGTGTCGCCGACATCTAACAGACAATTTTGTTAACGTGTCGCCGGTATTTTGAATCGGGAAATTCAATTTCATATGACTCCTTTACTCCCTTTGCCACCAGACAACCTGCTTAAAACAAACTAATATATAGACAATTTATCAATTAAATTGATAACAAAGAGAATGAGTTAATCTATATGAAAAATGTACTGTACGGAGGATTCCTATTTTGCAAGTGTACTTCACCGAACTGAATTTGGCCAACAAAATAAAATCAAATAAAAGTAATAAAATATAGTTTCCCGATTTTAGTCTTTAATTACCCCTTCCCATAGGATCTATTTCCAGTCCTTCATCAAAGATAAAATTGTTTCATTTATTTAGCTGAGGGAGAGGAGCACTTCGAATAATTACATGCATAAAAAGATTATTTCTTCGAGTGCTGCATTTGTTAAAAAAAACTCATTCATCGAAATCAAAACCCCTCAAAGGAAATCATGAACTTTTGAAGAGTAACGTTGTTCATGCATAGTCTGTAAGCGCGACAACTGATAAACAAATAAATGAACTAAAGCAGTCAAGCGCGGCTTCCAACACGACCCTATACAGGACGTTCCTCTTGACCAACTGATATTGACATGTCCGCCAACTGGCCCGGACTTAAGATTCATAAAACTTAATCCTCATTTCATGCAACGTAAACGAACAACATATAATTTGAAAACAGATTATTTACACGGCATTCAAATATCACACATATGCTGAGAACGAAAAAAATATTATATACATATTTTCTTAAAATATAATGGAAAGTTATTATCCACGGAAACGAACACCGTGTAGTGCTGATATGAAACCAATAGCCATTGGGTCGATCTTTGAAAATACTCTTACCCTCATCTCCGCCCCCACACCCTCTCAGCTTCCAGGAACGATTCAGCTATTAAAAAGGGGCCGCAGTGATATTTCAAAACAATCTCAAATAATTCTAAAAAGAAAATAAAGTACATTAGAGTAACTATCGGGTGAGTTAAATGCGACATATTTTCGGCCGTAGCGTGCCGACCGCCGATATTGCGTCACTGACACAAACATGTTTACTATAATTCCGCGTTTCTCTATTCTTTTATACTCATCTCATTTGGCTAAAACAATACTTTTCAACTGTCAAAATACCCGGGATGTAATTCTAGTTGTACCTAGTTGTATTTTACGGGACGAGAGCTATGCTCGCAGTGACCCGCTTTCGTATCTCTCCGCATCCAGTTTATTGTTAAAATCTGGTATAGTTTTGGCACTCACTGTTTCCCCGTTTACGTTGTTCCAGACATCAATCACTCTATGTGGGAAGCTATTCTTTTTCAAGTCTCTTTTGTAACTGTCCTTTATCTTCTTTTCGTGTCCTCTTGTTTCTCTTCTGAATTTCCATCCCTTTCATAATTCTGTAAATGGTCAACAAATCACCTCTTTCTCTTCTCTGTTCCAATGTTGATAGATGTAATTTCTCTAATCTTTGTTCGTATGTCAGATTTGACAGTGTAGGTGCCATTTTTGTCGCTCCTCTTTGGATTCTTTCTAATTTTTTTTTTTTTTTTTGTACTAGGTACCTACAATGTTTCAGCATATTCTAGTTTAGGTCTTATCAATGTAACCACTATTTTTTTAACCATCTCCTCATCCATGTAGTGTGTGTGTGTGTGTGTGTGTGTGTGTGTGTGTGTGTGTGTGTGTGTGTGTGTGTGTGTGTGTGTGCGCGCGCGATGTCATACTCTCAATAACGTACCTTTTTATATACATTTCAAACATCGCTTTATGAAATCTAAGTGTTCAACATTTCAATCGTTTACAGAATTATCTTTGATTCCAGTGATTAAACGCATTGCCCAAAGATGGGCCACGCAAAGAGCTCACATGTAGGTCGGTAATAACTGTTCGAGTCCAGCACTTGATCTAAAACAACGGCGAGCGATGTGTACGCGTGTAGGCTATTTTATGGAGTTTATTATTACTGTTATTATAATAATATTATCATTATTAGTGCTATTTTCACTATCATTATTACTACTAATAGTATTACTGCTTTTTATATAATCGTGTTCCAAACCTTCTATTGTTTGGCTTTGTTTCGGTTACAAAATTTTCCAAATTTCCTGATTCATCCCACTACAATTTTTGCACAAGCTTCTCGTGAAATATTTCTTAAAAAATTATACTGTACAAAATTTGTCCATATTTACTGAAAATGTCGCCAATGTCGACATGACGTCATATCGCTTCGTCTCTAGACAAGACATGACGTCACATTTAAGCTCCCCTCTCTCAAGAGACAAGAAACAAATCTGTGTTTTCTATGTATACAGACTGCATTTGTCACATTTCTAAAATTCTCTACCTCCCCTAGTTTTAGTTTCTCTAATTTCTACTCCTATGTTAGCCCTTCTAGGCTCCCAAATGCGGGTTAGTCTGGCAATATCCATGCGTAATCTACTTTGATACGCTTTTCTCCGTTTCATAGACATTTCAATTGAATCCTAGTTTTATGTTAACGCCCGGAATATGTCCGTCTCTCTAGGATGTGTATGTACGTGAGAGAGAGAGAGAGAGAGAGAGAGAGAGAGAGAGAGAGAGAGAGAGAGAGAGAGAGAGAGAGAGAGAGAGAGAGAGAGAGAGAGAGAGAGAGGGGGGGTGACCTAGAGGAGTGGGAGGAAATGAGGGAAGGGTGAGGGAGTGAGGGGAGACAAGTGAGGAAGAGGATAGGAGAGAATTGATGGAAGAACGAGGAAGAGGGGAAGGCAAAGGGGAAAGGAGGGAAGAGGGGGAGTGGGGAAGGGAAAGGGGGAAGGAATGTGAGGGGGGAAAGGAAGAGAGAGGGGAAGGGTGAGGGGAAGAGAGAAAGGGTGAGGGCGAGGGGAAGGGAGAAGGGAATGGAGAGGGGTTGGGTGAGGGGAAGAGGGGAAGGGAGAGGAGAAGGGAGACACGGGAAGAGACACGGGAAGACACGGGAAGGGAGGGAAGAGGGGAAGGAAGAAGGAAAGGGGGAGGGGAAAGGAGAGAGGAAGGGAGGCGGAAGGGAGAGAGTAAGGGAGAGGGGAAAGGGGGGAAAGAGGGGAATGGAGAGATAATAGAACAGGCGAGAGAAGAAAAGAGAGAAAGGTTTGGAGAAGTGGGGAGAGGGGAAGGGAGAGAATGAGATAGATATATGGAGAGAGCGTGCGAGGGGAGAAAGGAAGAAAAGGAGACGAGAGAGAGAGAGAGAGAGAGAGAGAGAGAGAGAGAGAGAGAGAGAGAGAGAGAGAGAGGGGGGAGGGGGGAGAGAGAAAGAGAGAAGGAAGACGAGAGTGAACAAAACAGACAATAGAAAAAGAGAAATGGAGAGAAGAGACTTAAAGTGGACAAAAACAGACAATTGAAAAAGAGAAATGGAGAGAAGACTTAAAGTGAAACTCATACAGACCACAAATTGGAAGAGAAATTATTCGTTTGTGATGCACGCGCGCATTTGCACGTGATGTGGCCAAACCATCATTTAGCCTCAAAATACTTTTCTTACAATGACGTGACCCCAGCAACGGTAAAATAATTCGTGTGAAAAATATGTTCATGTTTCCAAATATAATTTTCATGATGACTAGGCTAAATTTCTGCGTGCGAAACCATACGATCAACATTACCAACTATATCGTCGACATTAATCTACAAAATATTTTTACACATATATGCATATAGATACGCACTGTAAATATACACTTTTTTTTGTCTTCGACGTTTTATGTTTAAAAATTAACGTCAACAGAGAGAAATGCAGACCTTGTTTCGGTCGCTCTATAATTTGTTTACAAATTAATCGCCGAGATTTCCTATGTCGACAACACTTCGCTTCTCGCATTTCAAATTTCAAAAGTAGACATTTTTGTACACATTTTTTATTTTATTTTCTTGCAGTCTATTAATTTATCTATTCATTCTAATTTTTATTTTATCTTTGGTCATATCATTTGGAATCACACTGCTTTTGTTTTTTGTTTCAACATCTCTCCGATCCAAACGCATAGTTACCATTTAGTAAATAATAATGAAATCCTTAAACGGGTAGGAATAATTCGTTATAAATACAAATCTATACAAGCTCTATAAATCATAACTAAATAATTTTGACGTTATCAACACCACATTAAAAATCTAAACACACTTTACTATCACCAAAACAAACTATACGATCGTTTCACATAAATTTGTACGTTTCCCACACCATTATTACCTATTATTGTTAATTCATATCACTCCTACTCTGGGAGTCTCAGGAATCATATCATCCTATACGATCTCCTACTCCCAGAATTCTTAATAACAATCCTGGGGAATTCAATCATAAATCAAGGCAGTACCACTTACCAAAGAAGCTTTAATACACACCCAAAGGGAGACATGTCTCTGCTTCTAGTGGGGCGCCTAGACAATTTAGTAACACAACACATTGCCTGCCGTCGCCTCTAGGCATATACACAGCCCCTACACCGTAATAAAGGACCCTTAATCTAAAATTAGAGCCCTCCCAACCCCAGTGCCACAAACACACCCTCAGGGCCCCTTCCGTGTCACCCTAAATGACCACGTCACCCTGGGGGAGGAAATATCCCGCCTCAGGGACCTTCCTGGCCCTTACTCATCCCCTTACACTACTAAGGATACCTTATCGTCAACCTGGGAGATGTTACGCTGGGTAGGGAGCCATTGACCTATCTGAGGACACGATGCAACTTATATACTTGTGCAGCCAGCCCTCCATTTGTCTTGTCGTGCAGACAAACTTCTTCCATCGATACAAACAGTCTTCTACAAAGGTAAACAAACGAAGAATTGCATTCACAAGCACTGGAGGAAAGAGAGAGAGACCCGTGGTTGCTGATCTCCACAAGCAAGGGCTTGTAATCTCACAAGAAAATTCTTTCTCAGCCCTGACGAGACTATTAGATGAAAGACGCCTCCTTTGGTTATTTACACACGCATGCGGAGGTCAAGACTCAACCAAAACCTACTCTTAACTCTCACTCACCCTTGAGAAAGGCATCAGCACTCATGTTTTACTGTGGAAGGAACAAATCTCCCATTAAACTCACGTGAAACACCTTAACTTCTTCATAATGCACCTCAAAGATCGTCTCTGACATGAAAACAAACTCGGTGCTGCCATCTAGCGGCAGCTACCGGAACCTCACGCCAGACCCAAAAGCTCTCTTCTCCCATTCTTCCTCCCTCTTTCTCTCTCTCTTTTCCTTCTTCTTCTCTCTCTCACGTCCTCTCTCTACTCTCTTTACCTCCCCCTCCCCCACGTCCTCTCCCCTAGGCCTTCTTTCGTGCCTATCAACCTCAACCCCACCCGCCCTCACGTCCCCTCCACCCCGGGCCACCTCCCCCTCCCTCCCGTCCTCGTCCCGAGCCGCCTCTGGCCACTTCAACTTCGGGAGATACTACCACTTCACTGTTCCACACACCACCCGCAGCGGGGGACCGCAACCTACCCCACGCCCCCCCCCTCCACATACACACCCTATCCCATGCTTTCCTTGTATTTCTTTACAACCATTATCCAACACACTCCCACCCTTATCTCTCTCCCTCTCTCCCTTCCTCTCCCTCTTCCCCCTTCATCTCTCCTCTCTCCCTTCCCTCTTCCTCTCTCCGTTCCCCCTTCCTCCTTCCTCTCTCCCTTCCCCTTCCACTCTCCCTTCCCCCTTCCTTCCCTTCTCTCTCCCTTCCCACCTTCCTCCTCCCCTCCCTTCCCCTTTCCTCTTCCCCTCCCTTCCCCCTCCTCCTTCTCCCCCTTCTACCCACCTCCCGCAAATATTTGGTCCCTTCCCCTTTTCCTCTCCCCTCATTCCCTTCCCCTCTCTCCCCCTCCCCCTCCCTCCTCACCCAGCCTCCCCTCCCCCTTCCCCTCACCCCCCTTTCCCCTCTCCCAACTCCTCAGCATTCGAATATTTTTTTCTCTTTCTCATGTACGAATGTTCATTATCCGCTGGGGCGGGGGGGGGGGGAGGACTTCCCTTGGACGGGGCCCTTACAGAAGGAGCTGG
>NC_134800.1:48261844-48286844 GCF_046742065.1 Oratosquilla oratoria
AAGAATGTCTGTAAGAAAATGAAAAGATAGTAGTGTATAAAAGAGGGCTATTGCCACCGGGCGAATTAGCGAGCGATTTGGGGCGGTTGGTGGTCGTGGCTCGGGAGAAATGGACTGGGAGCTTGGACGGCGGCGCCGACGCCGGGATTAGGATCACCAAAAGTTTAGAAAATGGTAGGAGGCGTAGTAGTAGAGAAAGGTGGAAAAACGGAAAAATCTTTAGTGGGAGGTAAACTGAAATGAGATGTAGTATAAGAGAAAGTTAGAAAGGAAGCGGATTTTAGTCGAAGAAAAAGTAAGTGTAGATGTTTGTGCGTGGGTCGTGGCTATGTTCGTAAGAGGTGTGTGTATGTATCTTACGGGAAGTGAGTAGAGTTCACTTCCCGCGTGTAGAGCGCGTTCCTGATAAGCCACAGGTAAGGCCTGAGTTGCCTGCTTATCCCAGGTTGGGTTTGAAGGTATGTAGAGTTGATTCAGTGGCGGTGCGAGGGGGGGGGGGTTGAGAATGAACATACTGGATCGTGCAGAGTTTATATACACGCTTGGCGGCTCAAGAGGGTATACGAGCGTAGAACGCTGTGTCTGGTCAGCTGAGATAGCCAATCGTGAAGCACTATACTCACCGAGGATTTAGCCCAGGTGAAGCTCCCAGCCTTACTGTTGATGTTGGGACGAGTAGTGATGTATGCAGCTTCTATGGATTTCCTGGTCTTCTTATCCATACCTTTGTGTAATACCTCGGCTCGGTTCCATTGTGGGAGGTGCCCAGATTCGTCTACATGCACCACCATTGCGTTGGTGAGCCTATGGTGACGGAGGTCGGCCTTATGTTCCCTGATCCTTGTGTTAAGCCCCCTCTTCGTCTCTCCATAATATGCTTTATCGCATGATGTGCATGGGATCTTATACACGACGCTGTCCTCGCTCCCCCTCATCTTGGTTCCGCTTCTTAATATATCATCGATCCTCGTTCCCGATGTTATCGCTGCTTTTACTTCTGTGCTCCTGAGCATTCTAGTAAGGTCCCCTATCTTCTCAGAGTTAGGAAGCGTCATGTACGATGTTCCGTTGGTGGCGTTGCCTTCTCTTTCTTTTAACCTGCTTACGTGGATGATTCCTTCCGTTCTTCGTTTTAAGATCAGGATCAAGCCCTTGGGGTAGCCAAGTCTCAAGAAGGCCGCGATGACGTATTCGATTTCCTCCTCCAGGAATTCCTCACTGCGTATCCTGTAGGCACGAAGGAAGAAGCCCATGACTACTCCCTTTTTCGTCCTCTCAATATGTCCCGACAGGTAGTGTATGAGGTCGTCACGGATCGTACGTTTTCTGTCAACCCTGAGCTGGAGGCCCTCAGTTGTCTTAATTTGGTATCCAGAAACGGGAGCTTTCCCTCTTCTTCCTCTTCCATAGTGAATTGGATCTGTGGATTCACTCCCCCAAGATGAGGGGGTAGTGAGGACAGCGTCGTGTATAAGATCCCATGCACATCATGCGATAAAGCATATTATGGAGAGACGAAGAGGGGGCTTAACACAAGGATCAGGGAACATAAGGCCGAGCTCCGTCACCCTAGGCTCACCAACGCAATGGTGATGCATGTAGACGAATCTGGGCACCTCCCACAATTAGATTGTTATTCTGTACTAAGTCACACAGACAACATACGTAGGAGATTAAGGGGACCAGAGACAGTCATGAGTAATACCAGTCAGTATACATATGACACATAAACAGTTATAGTTTTGCTAATATTACTAAAATGTTCGAAACACACAGGATACTGAGACCAAAAATTGAGCACCATCACAATAAGGAACATTGCATTAAGCAAAGTAACAACAAAATAATGCTAAAAGGTAACAAAACAGTATGAGTGAGTACCATATCAGAGTAGTACCATTAATGTTAATGATATACTACATTATTCTACAGCTGTATCAACATGTTGTTATAATGAATGCTTCATTGCAGCTAGGGTCACCTATTAATTATCTCAGGACGGAGTGGGCAATTAGTATGAGCACTAGGAAGTAGTACATTATAACCTGAAGCACCAGAAGTAGGGTACAGGGGACCAGTACTCATTTGAGGAAAACAACAAGTAGAACGAGGAAAAAGTCCAGTTACCTTGTTGCCTGGTGCCCTGATTCACCAGGCTTGTATTATGGTCAGATCATAACTGTTCTCAGACCCTACCTGAGACATATGCCATACTATGACCAGTAAAACAAAGGTGGAAACCAATTTGTAACATCAAACATCGTTACATTAAACTAAACTTCTGACCTGTACATTGCGGTGTTTCCTGAGGTTGTATTCTGATGCGAAGACAATACTTTCCGTTTTACCAAGGTGTAAAGACAGCCTGCTATCTATGAGCCAGTCCTGGACTGATGACAGTTCGACACTCAGTGCCTCCTCTACTTCAACTAGGTACCTACCTGAGACAATTAGTGCAGAGTCGTCTGCATATAGCAGTGACTTACAGTTCACTGCACATGGCATGTCGTTAATATAGACCAGGAACAGTAGCGGTCCTAGAATTGAACCTTGTGGTACACCACAAGTTCTCTCTCTTTCATCTGAGCAGGCTCCATTTACCTGTACAAGTTGTTTGCGACCTGTAAGGTAGGACTTGGACCAGCCAATATTCGCCACTCCTAATGCCTGATTTTTTTTTTTTTCAATAAGATATCATGGTCCACTGTGTCAAATGGCTTTTGTAGATCCAACAAAACTAAACCCGTGTAGTTACCTCTGTCGCATTCCTGTTTTATCAGATCATAAAGGTATATTAAGCTGGTGTCTGTTGAGTAATTCGATCTAAAACCAGATTGCATGGCGTATAGTAGATTACGTTCCCTGAGGTAGGTATCTAACTGATTGTATACGATACGTTCCAAAACCTTGGAAATAATACCTAGAATTGAAACAGGCCTGTGGTTACCTGCCTCAGTTTTTCTTATAAAAGAAGTGTTACCCGAACCCTTTTTCATATCGCTTGGGATAAATCCTGAACTGATAGACAAATTCATTATGTGGGTTATTGGAGGAGTTATAATTGTGGTTTCATCCTTAACAAACCTCGCAGGAATGTCGTTTAACCCTGTAGTCTTGTTGGCACTTATGCTAGCCAGTAATTTAAACACTTCTTCTTGAGTGGACTTATGTAGTTGGAAACACTTTGTGGACTTATCTTTTATAGTACTCCTGAACGTACTCCAGCCCAAACTTGCCAGAACCCGTTGGGAGGGATCTTACTAGTTTAGTGGCTATGGTTGTGAAAAAGGAGTTGAAGTGGTTGGCTATGGTGTTCCTATCAGAGTTAACCTCGCCGTTTATCATGAGTCCTATCCTGTCTGCTTTGTTACTAGGCTTAGTGTGAACTTCTAGGGTCTTCAGAATTTGCCAAAGCTTCCTTGGATCGTGTTTGTACAATAATCAGCTTTGGCTTTTTCCTTCCAATATTTCACCTGATTCCTATAGTACAGAAAGCCATTTTAGTCCTCCTGTTTTCTACTTTTCCTAAATCTAGCAATAAATCTGTCTCTATCTCTAATTAAACCCAGTACTTCGTTTGTCATCCGTGGTTCCGTCCCCTGTTTTATTCGTATCTCTTTGAGAGGCTCTACTCTGTCAATAATAGTAAGAAATGTGTACTTAAAATTAGACCAGGTCTCATAAACATCGGTACAATTTAGTACTGGCGACCAGTCAGTCCTACTCAGTTCATCTACAAAATGTTCCCGTGAGTAATACATCATGGAACGAAGCTTCACTGTGTTGTGCTTGTTGTAAATCGTCTTCCTAGCTTTCCTAGTACAATATATGAGCTTGTGGTCACTAAGATCATAATCACATGCACCAGCCTGCGTTACCTTATTACAATCGGATACCAGGATAAGATCTATGATGGACCTGGATGTGCCTGTTATTCTAGTAGGCTAGTCAATCAGTTGTGTCAGGCCATGATATTTTAGCAAGTCCCTCATTGCCTTAACAAGGTTATTATTTGTACTTGCCAGATTCGCATTAAAATCACCTAGGATAATAATATCTTGGTCATGCATATTGACCCGATTGAAACAGGTAGATTCTAATGCGCTATAGAAAGACATCTGTTTCGGTGGTCTGTAACAGACCCCGCATAAGATGGGATGCGATTTAGGTCACAGTATTTCTATCCACACAACTTCGAGCCCCTCGTTACTCATAAGGTCTGTACGGGGGTTGAATGCCAAATCATTGCAAATGAAAGTGCATACCCCTCCTACGGTCCTCTTTCTATCATTACTCACAACACTATAACCCAGTATCGCAATTTCTGAGTCGGAGATGGTACTGTCTACCCAAGTTTCGGTGACATCGATGACTGCTGCCCTGGTCCGCCGCGCTAGAAGGCTAAGACTCCCGGAGGACTGGCAAACGGAATGCACTAAGACTCGCTTCCCTGCCGTATGCCTCCAATGAAATCTATGACATACAATGTAACAACTAAATAAACGAATACAGAGAAATATAACATAAACAAATAGATAGTTCCACAAACAAATAAGGAAACAGATATTAGAACAACAAAATAGCAAAACAACAAAGCACAAGAACAACAAAACATCAAAACAAAACAAACACAACAAGAACAACAGCAAAATTACAACCTTAACAATAACAACTATAGCAAAAAAGACAACAGCAACAAAACAACCACAAACACCACAATAATAAAACAACTATAATAACAACAGAAACAACGCCAAGAACAGTAACAACGACAACAGCAACAGCAAAAACAACAATATTAAAAATAACAAAAGTAAAGAAAAAATATAAATATATGAATAAATGAATAAATAAATAAATAGATAAATAAATAAATAGATAAATAAATAAAATCAAGAAATGAGACCTTGATAATCACGCCACTGTCCTCGGGTGACCGACCGACGACCGACCGACCGACCATCCGAGATGTTCCCGGCTGGAGGAAGGGGCGCTAGGTACATCGAATGTCCCATCGTGGAAAAAAAAAAAATAAATAAAATAAGAAGAAAATAAAAGAGACCGGAGGTCCTGGAGCGAGCGAAGCGGGGAAGCGCCGCAGGCCAAGGCATCCATGGCGTAGCCGTGACGGCGTAGCCAGTGCCTTGTTGACAAAAAATAATAATAAAGAGAAGAAAAAAAAAAATAGGAGAATTATTTACATATTACGAATCTTCCCAATAAAACAATATCTAAACTACATTAATATTCCCCATTCTAATGACAAAATAACCCTTACGATAGATATAGTATGGACATTTGTCAGTAGTGACGGATCCAGGATAAAAATTTTGGGGGGGGCTAACCTGAATTCCTTCCTCTGAGTAGTCTGATGTACGAGTATCAGAAGTCAGAGGTATACTTAACTTAATCATGTTTTTCAGATTTTTCTGTATTTTAGACATATGTAATAGAATGTATATTCGTTTTATATTGTTACACGCTTGTGCTAGTCAAGATCTAAGAATATAAGGTCTAACCACTTCCGACCGAATTTCGAGGGAGTTGGCGCAGCGAGCCCGTGAACGTCACTTGGCTGTTCAAAGTGGGGTTAGCGGGTCCTATAGCTGTCAGTTGAAGTTGGTCCGTCGTTCGAAAATGACGTCGCCTTCGCTCGCACCGCTCCACTCAATTATTTATATTCTGACAAATATTATATAAAATATATATATATAATATATATAAAATATTATAGTTCCTGTCTATATATATGAATATATAATATATATATATAATATATAAAATATTATAGTTCCTGTCTTCCTTGGCGTTTCACAGTTTTCTTCAATGTATCACAAAGAGAAAATGGACGCATCTAAATGACGTCAGAAGCTGCGCAGAACTACTCCAGCGATTAGACCTGTTTACTTAGACCTTGGTCCTAGTCAGTGATAAGGCACTGGCACGCGTATACTCTCGCATAGAGAGAAATTATTGCAGGATCCGTGTGTAGTGTTAGTGCACATGGACTCATGGAAGTAATAAGAAATAAAAGTAGCTTTGAAAAACAGAAATACAAACAAAAACGTGTATGAACTTCTGAACCTGTTAATAAAAGTATCCAAATTACATTAATAACACACAGCATTGTTCATGGGATCTCACACGAACATCAACCTCCTGTTTTTTTGGGGGGGAGCAAATACATTGATTACACTGTCTATTTCAATATTGATTTCATTGTGAACGCCGAGTAGCGCCAGGCCGTTGAGGCGATCTTGACGCATCTTGACGCATTAGGTAGGTCTTCAGTCGCTTCAGGGTTGAAAATGAACGCTCGGACCTCTGTGTTCAAGACTGGGAGCGTGGCCAGGTTCGGATACATTCGGGTCTGGGCGTGGGCAAGGGCATCTCCAATGGATTCGAAATTAAATGTCATTTGGGAAAATACGTGGTAATATCGATATCAAGTTAAAGTAATAATTTTCTTTTATAGAAAGGTGTTCCACTATTCATTTTCCCTTTGGGTTATTAAACAATTGCAAGATAGAATAAGTAATAGTTTACCTGCTTACTCGAGTAGATGCTTACACCTCAACGGACTGCAACTGTGCATTATACTTGTCACCACAATGATTTCGCCAATTGTTTGATAACTACATTTAATGAAGAAATTACTAAATCAACGACTAAAATAACACCAAGAAGAAAGATACCAATCAAACCTTGGATAACAAATAACTTATTGAAATGCATCAATTTAAAAAATAAACTTTATAGAAAATACATTAAGTGCAACTCTGAACTTTAAACACAATTTTATCAGATATCGTAATGTTCTGAACTCATCAATTAAATCGGCTCGCAAGCAATACTATCTCAAAAAACTTGAAGAAAATTAATCGGTTCCGAAGAAACTCTGGTCAAAACAGAAGTAATTATAAAAAGAGAAGTAATAATACTCCCAATTTGTTTATTCACAATAACAGGCAGGTAACTGACAACCATGAGATCGCTGACATGTTTAATAACTTTTTCTGTTCAATTGGTAGTTTATTGGCTGATAAGCTGCCAAATGACCCGGGAAATCCACTTTAATATATAACTCCAGTCTCATCACAATTTAGTGTAATAAAATCATCAACTCACAATATTTTGCGTATTATAAATAATCTTAAAAATAAGTCCAATGGCTATGATTGCCTTAATACAAAGATCCTTAAACTTGTTGCTCCCAAAATTATTCATTTACTCATGCATTTAATCACTTTGTGCTTTCAACAGAGTTGCTTTCCTAATGTCCTAAAAATTGCTGTAGTACACCCGATCCATAAAGATGGGCCCACATCAAACGTATCAAATTTTCGTCCGATTTCGATCCTTCCGGTATTGTCTAAAGTACTTGAAATCGTTATTCTTGAGCAATTGGTAGATTACCTTGAGTACCATGGGATAATTTTCGATAATCAATTTAGATTCCGTGAAAACCACTCAACATATATGCCTGTTGCTCTCTTACATGAATATATTGCAACTCGATTATCTAATAAAAAATATGTGCCGCAGTTTTTCTAGACATTAAAAAGGCTTTTGACACAGTTGATCATAGTATTCTATTGATGAAAATGGCTGAGTACGGAATAAGAGACTTTGAACTTCAGATATTTCAGTCATATTTATCTAATCGTAATCAAGTTGTCTTATTTAACGGTGTTAAATCGAGATTAATGGGTGTAAGTATGGGGGTACCTCAAGGTAGTATTCTAGGTCCTATTTTGTTTTTGATTTACATTAACGATATCTATAAAGCCTGTGGTATTCCTGAATACTTACTGTTTGCAGATGATACTTCTTGATTGATTGCTTCAACTTGATTGCTTCAACAACACAAAACAATCATATAGGTGACAATACAGGTATGTTAAACGGCCAACGAACGTGGTATATCTCCTTTCTATCCCTTTTCAGCACAACTGAGACACAACCCTGGCAACCCTACAACACACGCAGCACAAAACAGATAAATGGAATTAAACAAATGCCAAACACAGCACAATTCCGCCCAAATACCGCACACATGCGGTCAGCTTATTTAACCCCCGGACCTGGCAAAACATCATAAAGTACTACAATCGATTAAATGACATCCTTACAATGATTCATGGAAGAACAAATTTGGGGGGGGGGCTTCAGCCCCCTTAGCCCCCCCCCCTGGATCCGCGCCTGTTTGTCAGTATCACCATTAATATATCACTTAATTCTTGAAGTAGACTTACTAAACTTTGTAAGATATAGATGAAGAATATATTACACTTGAAGACTTAATAGTAAACAAACTGTTTATCAAAGATTCGTCTTCTTTGATCCGGAAATGAAAATGTTTTCTTTCGTCCGGAGCGTATAAAAGATTTAATTTACTTTGAATACATTTTTATCAGATTGAGGATAGCTTGGAGGTCTTACCACTATTCATTAGATGAAAGATCTTGTTTAGATAGCTTGAGTGTGCTTATTTTCACTTCGGGTTGAGTAGAACATTTGAAAATATGTCGTTTCTTTCTTGCTGTAGTATCGGCCTAATTGCTCCGACTTCGCTGGTTCTCAAAAGATGGTTTTGAGGCTTGAAATTATGGTACAACCTAGAGAAGTGGGGAATTTGTCGTTGTAAGAGGTTAGTAGATAATTTAGTAGAAACAAGGGTAGATGGCGAGTGTTGCATTTTTATAGTTTGTTTTTGGTAAACAACACAGTTCATGGGCGAGAATTTGCATAAGTTCGCTCTTCGCTTTAAGTTATAATAATGTCCGGGGGTCTGTATCTATTGATAACGTATGATATGTTTTGTTGACGTGTAAACTAAGTGAGATATGCCGATATTCGAGATTGCTTAATTAAACAATATTGGATATTGACTTGTAACAACGGATCTGATTGGAGAAAGGGTGGAGGAGAATTTTTCATTTGTTCACGATTGTAAGATCACGCCTTTTTGGGGGAAAATCTTAAATATAAAGACAAAGATCATTGGACTAAAGAAATCACGACGTCACTGTAAAACTCACCTAGGACCCGGCTTGCGTTTTTTTTTTAGTGATTCCTTGAGTGATACTCAGAAATCAAATGTAATAATTTGAAGAAAAAATCAAGAAAATTCGTCACCAGTTTAATTTAACCTCGATTGAAGACTATAACTGAAGGAAAATAGCTTTTAACAATGGAAAACATAGACAGTGGTGAAAGTTGGGAGAAAATGAAGAGGAGGTTGAAAGTCATCCATGACTTTGATGTGTGAAGGATATACTTCGTAATCGCAAATGTTTGTACCAACTGTGAGATAGAGGGATGCGTTAGTGTCATTGGGAATTAAAATGCAAGTATGACCTTTGTTTGAATTAGAAGAGTTAGAGTCCTGGGAAGGAGTTTGGGTGGTGGTGCAATTTGTGCTAGCAGTTGGTGCATCCTCGTGTGATGAAGCGGAGTGAATTTGATTGGGGAAGGGGGTAGACTCAACTGACATGAAATCATATTCTGCCTGCTCGGCCACGTTGATGTGGTTGACTTTGTGAGAAGTTGCTATTGTCAATGCTGGGAGGAAATTATTTGCATAAAATATGACATTTTGAGGAGGCTAAATGATTATGTTATGTTGCTTAATCAATGTTAAATCTATGAGGATATCAGCAGGAAAGTAAACGTCAGGTACGTAGGTGGCAACTTGTTAGCTTCCCACTTCACCTCATGGTAAAATATACTGACGACATGACGTTATCAGATGCGACAGTCATTTGCCTCGCTTCAAAAATTAACTAAGCTATTATTATTATTTAGAAAACTGTGTTCTCTCCTTGAATGAATACAATATTTCATATTCTTTCCGTATTAGACGATCCTTTTCCTCAGGAATAGCTGTCACTAGATTTTATTAATATCTAAAAAACGATGACGTAATCTACATATCTAATTCTAACAAGAATCTAGCAATTCTAGGCTCTAGCTAATCTGTAGTCAAAATCAGGAAATAATAATTTAAATAACATAAAGTCTTCCCTGAATCCCCCTTCACATTGAAAGAAAACGTTTCCATACTAAGTGATCATCGTTTCCAACAGTTTTATAAATCAGTACAGCACACAGCTGCTATAATTTTTCTTAATTAATCATTAATACCTATAATGTTAAATTCTATGTCTTTTTTTTTATTGTCACAGTTCTTGTTTTGTAGGGTTCGAATCTCGATACCTTGACAATTGAGAGAACAAAATGTTTATTCGAATCCAAAAATTTCTTCAACGTTAACTCCTAGGAAGTTCCATCTTTCTTTTGAAAAAAAAAGTTGACTGATTTTAATCAAACGAGACAAATTTCCATTAAGTAGTTGAGAGACTTTAAAGAAATTCCTACAAACTGAACAAAGTAGTTTGTCGTTGACGAAATTCTTGATTCCCCCACCCACTGCTCAAGTCAGAAACAACGCAGCAGGACAAAGCACCACTGCATGCCAAATATACATACATATACCAAAGGCTTTTTTCTTCCTTACAAGGATAGAAAACAAAGGCATAAAACCCACTCCCATCCCTCTCATCTCAGCTCCTAATGGATGACGGGTCATCAATCCATGTCGCCCACTGCCCTGGGTCAGAAGTAGCGTTGCAAGCCACAGCAAGGCTACTTCATTAAATCGGCGACCCCTCCTCATGCAGAAAAGAGAATACAGGTTGAAATCCCTTCGGGCTGCATCAAATTATTTTTCACACATACTCTCTCACCCCTCCATCCTCCACCCACTTCCTTTCATGCATCACAGCATTATCCATCTTGTCCTCTCCCATCCTTCCTCAACAGACATTTCCCTCTTTCCCAATGCCCTTTTTACACCATCCATCCATCTCATCCTTGGTTCCCCCCTCATGTTGACTCCTTCCACACCTCTTTCTTCACTCATTCTTTCCATGTGTCCAAACCATCCAAAGTCTTTCTTTAACCCTATCTCCCAATTCCCTTTCCACCCTAATGCTCCTCACCTCATTTCTCATTCTATTCAGCCTAGTAACCCCTATCATACTTCTCACCCCTGTTCTCCTCACCTCCTCAGCAAATGTACTTTCTAATTTATTTCTTATATTCCGGCATTTCTCTTTGCTTTTGAGAAATGTCTGTATTTTCTTTGTATACATCAAAATGTTCATATCTTGGTGAAATCAGTGAAACACAGGGCAACACAATTGTTTTCTTCTCCTCTTCCTTGTCTTATCATTCAATTTTGTCTCACTATGGACCACAAGGTCTCCTGTGTATATGCAACTCATAATATATATATATATATTATGAAGTTAAACTGGGGTAAAATGACACAACACACATAGTTAATAAAACAAATTTTTCTATAAATAATTTTCATGTATAAATGTATACTTTTCATATATTTTTTCAATACAAATGATTTATCACTATTTACTCTGACAGATAAACTGTAAGAACAAGAGGCAGATGTCCCTAGCATCCACTGCGGACACCACACAGCCAGCCATAGTGGCTTATGGGCAACTGCATTTTTTGAAGCTTTTTTTTTTCTTTTTCTTTTCAGGATATTACCCACTGCACCGACTGTAACACGGTCCACAATACCCCTAACTAGGTAGCAAAATTTGTAGTTTTTTAGTGAGAGGATCAAATGTCGTACTTTAGTTATTTATTCTAACACAAAATGGTCGCAATTTTAAATTTGGTTCTTTTCATACACAATGGACGAGATGAAACAAACACTCTGGAACAGTGAATTGTCAGTATTATGTTTACTGTCTTGGTCTCACTGATTTTTTCTCTTTTTCACGCTCACTAGTCGCTGATATTGTCCGTGGTCATCCTTCCATTTACGAAAAGGACCCCATAACATGCCCAAAGTCTCACATGTAAATCTGATATTCTATCAGTCCATTTCCTCATTTACACCACATTTAACATCTCAGTTTGTAACAAACATGATTGCAAGGGATGAGCTCACCAACTACAACCCCTCCATGAGCTCATTTTGTATATACAGAATTGCATATAAACAAACATCTCTGAATGGAGGGGAGAAATAATAGTACCACAAGCTAACCAATCAGGAGGAGGAGCAGAATGACGCCTGTTGTTTTAAAATCTAAAACAATAATGAGTTTCTGATTCTCATTTTCATTGTAGCCAAGAATTTGTGTTTTCTGTCGTAACATTTTATAACATTACAAAAATGGGGTGAAAAAACATAAAATAAAAACTATATATAAAACAGAGGAGTAACTGAAGCTTCCACTCTAGAGATGGGGCTGTTTGGGGCTATTTTGATATACGTCCATGATTTGGTGCAGAGGTCATCCTAACGGCAGGGGCAGACACGGACAAGACCACTGCAATGCCTTCTATAGTGACAACAACTGTCGAGCCTTCTGCAGTGACAACCATCCAATTACAGGAAAGTGCGGTCTGCCACCAGGAACATTATATCACTGACAACTGCCTTCTGTGTCTGAAAGAGATAGTACTTTATTACAATCAGCACTAGTCACAATATCATGTCTATCTGCATACCAAAGGACCTTTTCCCCCTTATAAGAGAGGTAGCCAAGTCAAAGACATGCATCCACTCCCACCCATTCCACTCCCATCCACCATTCTTGTTTCCCTCTCATCTTAGCTCCTAGTGGATGAACGGGTATCCCTGACCCCTCCCCACTACCTGACTCAGATGCATACATACATTCGTATACAAAGGGCTTTTTTCCCCCTTACAAGGGAGGTAGCCAAAGTCAAAAGACATAATTCCACTCCCATCCATTTCATCCTCACCTATTCCACCCACATTCAACACCCCTCCCTCCCTTGCTTTGATCCTGGCTCCTCCTGGATGACAGATCATCCCTACGTCTCACCCATTGCTCTGGTTCAGAAACAATGCAGCAAGACACAGCACATCCACAGCAAGGGCACTTAAGTGAATTGGTGACCCCCTTCTCTGTCCTCTCATGCAGAAATATTTAAGAAAAGGAGAAATCCCTTAAGGCTGTGTCAAAATATCATTCACTCCCTAACTACCCTTATACCCTACCCCCTTCCTTCCATGCTTCACAGTATCATCTATACACAGCCATTTTCAAAATGTAAGAAGCAATGCTGAAAATCTTTAACACTTACACTGTATTTGTGCTGGCTGGAACAGGAAATGGGTTTCCATCCTATATATGCTGAACACGAGGCGTGCTGTTGGGAATAAACAAAGAAACGTTGATACATGATTTACACATTTATAAATTTTTTTTTTTTTTACTCAATGGATATAATTGTGCATCCCAAGTTGTACAAATAGCCCACATCACGACCTATGAAGAGACAAAACTGAACCACTTAGAAATCTGCCTACAGGTACTGTACGTAGGTCTATCTATCAGGAATTATTATAATTAGATCTTCATTATTTTGAAAAAAAAAAAAAAAAAAAAAAAAGGCACTCGTAAATATTAACCGGATCAAAAAGTGTTTTTGGTATTCAGGATTTTCTGAATATTTGAGATTTCTGATTTTTTTTTTTAGATTTCCAAATAAAAGAGCAATCTATACTAAAATGTTGAGCACCCAATAAAGAGTGAGAGGGCGCCTTCAGAGGTGAAAGACAAAAAGAAGGAAAGAGGAGAAATTATTAAAAAAAATATACATAAATATATACAAACATATATATGGGAGTGTTTTTTATGCCTGTGTCTTTTGGCTATCTCCCTTGTAAGGGTGAAAAAGCCTTCAATATATCATGTATACACACAATCACACACACACATATATATATTGTATTCACACACACACACAACACATACACATGAATAAATCTTCAGTGTTTATCTTTCAGGTTCACTTTAAATAGGTATCTACTGTTGGTTTTTGCCACCACGATGTAGGGTTAGGATCTGTATGAGAATCACAAGGTGAAGAAAAGAACAAGTTAGCCTACCTCTTGCCCATGAACCAGTTGATGAGCGTGGACGAAGTGCCTTGACTCTCTCGTGCTGCTGAAGAGAAGGGAGTGTGAAAAGAAGCAGCCCAGTCAAAACCAAAGTAAAAATTCTCTTCAGTTTTAATATGTACACTTCAATATGTGAGAAAAAAAACAAAAAACAAAAAAAAAAAACATCTAAACTGTGATACAATGCCAGATGTGTGGATCAAAAAGCCACAATAAAAAAAAAAAAAAAAAAAAAATATATATATATATATATATATATATATATATAAAAGAATATTCAAATACATTATGGCCATGCTGAGAACTGCCACAAAAAATTACGTGTAAAGAAATAATAGTAACAATACAATACAATAAATGAATACAATAACACAATAAATACAATAACCATACAATAAATGAATACATAAAAAAATAAGTACATAAAAAAAGGTGAGACAAAAAATAAAAAACAATAACCACTACAAAGCAAAACAGAAGAGCTAACCAAAGCGGCAGTGAACCTACTTAGGGTATAATCGGCATGGCGGGTAGCGGTGGGAGTGGGTGGGGCTGTGTGAGGAATGAACATGGGAGAAGGGGGTAGGACCTGACCTCCTGGGACTACCCGTCTCCCTGCAACAGTGGAAGTGGTCAAGCTTGCCGAAGCTTGCAGGTCCTTTATGGCTCTTTGCTCTAAAGAATCGCTAAGCTCCCGAAGCTCAGCCAGCCTGAAAAAAGGAAACATAACTGTACTAGAAACTTTTCGTCAAGGTTATCACAGTTAGTTTATTCTAATCAGTGCACTGGAAGGAAGGTGTATACCTTGATTGGGGCAACCTCCCTTGTCTGGAGGAAAAGCCTTTTGGTATATAGACGGAATAAATATATAGATTCTGTACTGTGGCCTACCCATTACGATAATATCCGGGGAGACCCTTTGGCTGAGGGCATACCCTTTGACCACGCGAACAAGACCCACCTTCACTCACCCTCTTTGGGGATATTTAGGTGGATACTCAGAAACCTTCATGTGTACATGTAATAGGAAGGCGTTTGTTAGTAGGTGTGATCTGTATGAGGCAAAAGGTGATCATGACAAGGTACAAATATATACAAAGCCTGAACAAGGTGTAATGGTAATTTATTTGTAAAATTATTTATCATTAGTTAACCTAAGCTTTTGTAATGGCTGTGTACCATGATCTACTATATACATTGCCCCTGGCCTCTCTTACAGACACCCATGACCTTCAGGTGGCAATGGCCTCTAAGCAGGTCTGCAAGTCACTCAGGAAACTATAACTTATAGTCTCGGGACTGTTAGTATGAAGTACTGCGGAATAAGATGTTCTGTGTCCTCTGTGTGGTGGTCACATTATCTATATGATGATATGGTTTAACATCACAAATTCTCCCCTCTGTCGGAAGGCTTGGATGGTGCCCCTCACAGAGGACTTTGTAGCGTGGAATTTAATGAACCATACCCTTGGTTCAACTTCACTGGTGACAGGGTTCAAACTTCCGTCCCCTCAACCTTCGCTACAAGTTATGATGCCCCAAACCTGTTCAGCCAGCGAGCTTCATTTATTATTATAAATTATTATAATTATTATTATCACCATTATCTATAAACTAGTAATAATAAGATAAACTATATAAAAACATAAAAGGTCAAGGGGATGGCGGTTTGAACCCTGCCACGGGTGAAGTTGAACCAAGGGCATGGTTCATTAAATTCTACGCTACAAAGTCCTCTGTAAGGGGCACCGTCCTTACCTTCCGATGGGAGGATTTTGTGATGTTAAACCAAATCACCATCACCATTATTTATAAACCAGTAATAATAAGGTAAAATATATAGTCATACTTTTCATTGAGCAGGATGGGATCAACAGCAGGTGCTGCAGCAGGAAGTTGATGACTAAGGGTCAACTCACGGCTGAGCTCTTGCGTTTGTCGAAGCGCGGCACTTAGTTTGAGTTGTAACGCGTCTCTCTCCTCTAGAAGCTGAAAAAAAAAAAAAAAAAAGATTCAGAATGCTTCATTAAAAATTATTGACCTACAGAAAATATGAACTAAGATTAAGTACCAAAAATTCACATACCTATCATCCATGAGGAGCTAAGATGAGAGGGAAGGAAGGGTGGTGGATGGGAGTGGAATGGGTGGGAGTGGGTACTTGCCTTTTGACTTGGCTACCTCCCTGGTAAGGGGGAAAAAGCCCCTGGTATATAGAATACACACACACACACTGGAACAAATTGGATGAAACAATAGTGGGCAAACACCATACAAGAAATTAAGAACAAACTAGATGTTGCGAGATACAAAGATGGGCACTGTGAGCATAGCTCCCCTTCCTGTATATTACAACTAGGTAAATAAGCAAATACACACACAGTGGTAGCATTTGCAACTGCTAATTCAGTGTTCTGAATTCAAATCCTGCCCAGGCCTGAAATAATTTCCGTACTGCTGTACTGTGAGCCGTTACTCCAACCTGCTTCATTCCCATTCACCACCCCTCCCTCTGTCCCTCTATCTTGGCTCCTCCTGAATGACGAGTCAACCCTGCATCTTGCCTGTTGTCCTGGATTATACACAATACAGCAAATATATATTTATAAATATATACATGATGATTTGTTTTGACATTACAAAACTCCCCCTATCAAGAGGCTAGGATAATTCCCCTTAACCCCTTCACTCCGGGCCAAAATCTCGCGGGCAGCATTAGCTGCCAGACGTGCGATGTTGCGTCATAATACTCGCATTATAAAAAATAAAGTTACCGCTGTATTGCTCGTTCTCTTTCACCCGTGAATTTTGATAACCATAGAAAATATGATGAAGCCAGTTTACAGAGTATGGGGGTCACGCAGGTACAACTACAATAAATATAATCAAGACGCCGACATCGGCATCCTCGCGTACCCACTTGCTCCTCATGACGCCTACGTAGGCGTCATCGTATGGAAGGGGTTAAAGAGGAATTTGTAGCACAGAATTTAACCTCTCGAATATGATGACATCTATGTATGCATCATGAGCCACGAGTGGGGTATACAAGGATGCCAGTGTGGACTTCCTGTTTATATTTATTTTGGAATTGTTGCTGACCTCCGTATTCTGTGAACAGGCTTGATAACATTTTCTGTGACATTATATTTATTCAGGGTGAAAAAGAATGAGTATAGCAGCAATAACTTTAAATTTTGGGATGTGTGTATTGTGATGCATCATCATTTATCAGGCAACCTGATGTGCATGGTAATATTTGACTCATATTGAAGAGGTTAATGAACCATTCCCTTGATTCAAATCACTCTTGGCAGGGTTCAAACCTCCATCATTCCAACCTCTGTTGCAGGTAGCAATGCCCTAACCCACTATACTTCTTCCATTATCTGGAAGCAGCATTGCCACGTCTAAACCATCTCCAAAGAAAACGGGGGAGACATCCATTTTCTTTATATTTGCATGTATGACCGGTATAATTAAAAAGACTGCAAGTGACCCGAAGACCTGCACTCAGCTTCTCTTTGTAATTACTACACCTCCAACCCCACAGAAATTCCCAAGTCGGAAGCCGGGCAAATGTCGCCTGACTTGAGATGCCACATCGTTTAACAAGTCTCTTCTTTTCTTTACATATATAACAATTACTCGTATCACCTACTATTTAATGAAAAAATCAATATGCATTTAGAATATTCCATGTTAACATACTTGGGGTAGTGGACAGCTTCTGGTATATGCTGAATGTTTTGATTCAGTACGTGACATGGCAGACAACACCTTGTGGGTCACAAGATACATACATACATATACCAACGGCTTTTTCCTCCTTACAAGAGAAGTAGCCAAAGTCAAAGGCTTAAATCCACTCCCACCCATTTCATTTCCACATACTCCACTCCCATTCACCACCCTCCCTCTTTTCTTGGTTCATCTTTGTTGTGGATGTGCAGAGTCTTGCTATATTGCTTCTGACCCAGGGCAGTGGGCGAGATGCAGGGATGACCCATCATCCAGGAGGAGCCAAGAAAAGAGGTAGGGAGGGGTGGTAAATGGGAGTGGAGTATGTGGAGATGGAATGGGTGGGAGTGGATTTACGCCTTTGACTTTAACTATCTCCCTTGTACGGGGGTAAAAGCCACTGGTGTGTGTGTGTGTGTGTGTGTATATATATATATAAATATATATATCCATCCATATACCAAAAGCTTTTTCCCCCTTGCATAGGAGGTAGCCAAAAGAAAAAGGCATAGAAACCACTCCTAACCATTTTATCCCCTACATACTTCACTCCCCTCCACCCACCTCCCTCCCTCTTATCTTGGCACCTTCTGGATGACAGGTTATCTCTGCATCTTGTCCACTGCCCTGGGTCATAAGTAGTGTCGCCAGACAGAGCACATCCACAGCATATATATATATATATATATATATATATAGATATATATATATGTATATATATATATATATATATATATATATATATATATATATATATATGTGAATGCTAGGGTAGTGAGTCAGGGATTGGAGATGGTTAAAGAAAATGGAGAAAAGTGGGAGGTGAGCCAGCTGTTGTTTGCGGACGACACTGCGCTTGTGGCAGGGTCAGAGGAGGGATTGAGGAAGCTGGTGGCAGAGTTTGGGAGAGTATGTGATAGAAGAAAGCTAAAGATAAATGTGGGTAAAAGTAAGGTGATGAGATGTACAAGGGGTGAAAGTGGCAGTAGACTGGAAGTGAACATTAAGGGAGAGCGACTGGAGGAAGTGGATAGTTTTAGATACTTGGGTGCAAGTGTAGCAGGAAAAGGTGGAGTGAAGGTGGAGGTAGAATGTAGATTGAGAGAAGCGAGTAAATGCCTTGGTGGTTTAAAGAGTGTAATGAGAAATAGACATTTGGGAATGGATGCGAAGAGGAGCCTGTATGAAGGAGTGATTGTGCCAACAGCACTGTATGGGGCAGAAACGTGGAACATAAGAGAAGAAGAGAGAAGGAGTTTGAATGTGTTTGAGATGAGGTGTCTGAGAAGTATGGTGGGGGTTACTAGGCTAGATAGAGTGAGAAATGAGGAGGTGAGGAGGAGAACAGGGGTGAAAAAGGATTTGGGAGAGAGGGTTGATGAAAGAATATTAGGATGGTTTGGACACATGGAAAGAATGAGTGAAGAAAGACTAGTAAAAGAGGTATGGAAGGCAGATGTGGAGGGAGTGAACATGAGGGGACGTCCTAGGATGAGGTGGATGGATGGGGTGAAGGGGGCTTTGGGGAAGAGGGGAATGTCTGTTGAGGAAGGAAGGGAGAGGACGGAAGACAGAGGTGAGTGGAGAATGGTTGTATATGGATGATGTTGTGACTGCATGGGGAGAAATGGGCGGGGGGGTGGGGGGTGGGGTAGTGTGTGTGAGTGAGTTTTGACGCAGCCCGAAGGGATTTCTCCCCGTCCTCTCCTTATATGCAAGGGGGGACGGAGAGGGGGGGTCGCCGATTAAATGAAGCGGCCTTGCTGTGGATGTGCTGTGTCCTGCGACACTGCTTCTGACCCAGGGCGGTGGGCAGGGTGCAGGGATGGCCCGTCATCCAGGAGGTGCTCAGATGAGAGGAAGGGTGGGAGGGGTGTGGAGTGTATTTAGGGATGAAATGGGTGGGAGTGTTTTTATGCCTTTCCCTTTTTGGCTACCTCCCTTGGAAGGGGGAAAAAGCCTTGGTATATGTATGTATGTATATATATATACAGACGCTCCTCTACTTACGTTCATTCGTTTTACGTTTTTTCGATTTTACGTTTGAACCGACTGTGAAAAAATGGTAGTTCAAACGATACTTACGCATGACGCTGCGTCCATTGTTTACATGATACAAACGACAGACTGAACGTGCCTTGCCTCCTCCACCATCTCAATTTATGTTGCTTGAATTTAATTTATTTGAAATTAATGTTACAGTAAACTCGCGCTTATCCGAACGCGTTTTAACCGAATAATCACATTAACCGAACATTTTCTCAATACGGTAGCCATCACTTCAACCGAATGTATTTGGATCTCAACCGAACATTCCAACACCCCGCCGCCTCTTCCGCCACCCGCAAGCTTCACCAAGTGCTCACACGGTGGCAGCACACTCCATGTTTACACCTGATCGGCTGTTTATACTCTATAGCAGTGGTTCTTAACCTTTTTTGGCAGCGACCCAAAATTTTGCACAAATCAAGCATCGCGACCCAAGCCTACATAGATATTGTCGGTTTTACATTGAAATTTCAAAACACTTCAAATAAATTTTCTGCTTTGGAGTTTTTATTTAATCATGGTCTGCTTAGAATCCTAAAACTAGGCATCATGTATTTTAATTATTACAGTATATAATTATAATATATTTGTAGTGGGAAAATAATTATTTTCTGCAAACCCTTAGCGACCCAATAAAATGGCTTGGCGACCCAAATTTGGGTCGCGACCCAGGGGTTAAGAACCACTGCTCTATAGAATATGTTTATGAACTATTATAAGCATTTCCATGTGTATGTTAAGTTTACAGGTACGAATATTGCATAGGACATTACCGCATAAAACTCTACGGGAATGAAACATACAAAGTCGGATTAACCAAACATTTCGGCTAATCGGACATTTCTAATCCCCCTTGGAGTTCGGATAAGTGGAAGTTTACTGTATTTTACAATGTTATGTGTATAATTAATGATTTAGGGGTGTTTTATAAGATACGGTAATAGAATTTACGGATGTATAGTACAGTAACAACTTACGTTTATTTTCAACTTACGTTCGGCCGTTCAGAACGCAACTAAAACGTAAGTTGAGGAGTGTCTGTATATATATATATATCATATATATATTATATATATATATATTATATATATATATATTATATATATGTATATATATATTATATATATATTATATATATATACATATTTATATAATACACCAGCCCTTCACCCATACAATACCCATTTGTTGTCCTTTTTATCTTAGCTCTTTGTGAATGAAAGGACTCCATGTCCTCAACCCTTATTGCCATCACCATTGGCTCTCGTGGACTCGAACTGCTATCCACCTTGCCTCACACTTTTGGATGTTGGTGTCTTAATCTGTTCAACCAGCATCCTCCCATTAAGGTTACCAAGTCCAAAACACAAACTATCCAGAATAAGATGTCTCACCTTTGTGATTTCCAGGGAGAGCTGTTGACACCGAAGGTCTCGCAGGTGAAGGGACGTCAGAGCGGCCTCAAGCTCTGACTCTCCTTCTGCAGCGACGTTTGCCTCCATAACCGTCGCCTTTTGGACTAAGGATCTTTCAGCCGCTTCCACCTGGAAACCAAGATGCACTTGTGAGACAAAGGACAAAAGCTGACAGAGGGTCAATCAATTTGTCAATCAATTAATAAACTTTCCTACTGGAATTCGAACCCTTGCCTGAGCAGCTTGCTTATCATAAGGCAAAGGCCGTACCACTGCGCTGCAAAGTCCTTTGCTTTATAATAAGTGAGCCGCTCAGGCAAAGGTTCAAATCCCAGTGAGAGTTTATTAATTCCATGCATCATAGCAACACACAAACTCATCAATCAATCCGTTCCCTTAGAGGGGCTTTACACGGTCTAACGGTTCGTCGAATGCAGTTCGACAGACACGTGTTTAAAGTGGTGTGTGAACGGGGTATTTGGTTGTCGAACATGTTGGTTAAACCCCAAATACCCTGTTCACACATCACTTTAAACACGTGTCTGTCAAACCTTGTTCGACGAACTGTTAGACCGCGTAAAACCCCTCTTAGATCTCTCTTGCAGGAAATCGTATTTCTAGGGAAGTGGCGACAGCCACTGGAAGAAGAGGAGAGTCACTGATTGTCATCTCCTCATGTGAGAAAAAGTCTAAGAAACACAAATGAAGTTAAAAGCGAAAGATCTTAGGCCCAGTCCAAACACCAAGTGCCAGCACCTCAGGGTTGCACCTCCTAATGGAGGCGAAGGGGCTTATGGGTTTCGAAAATGGTCAGCTCTGCCGTCCATTTTGCAGGACCACCGCACACACGTGCCCTTCATTGGCCCTGTAAGTTGCAACAGACTAACTCGAGACTGGAGCCTTGCACCGTGCAAGGAGCAGAGAACTCACCTGTTCCACAAGCTGCTGATTCTGGGTACTCAGCTCCTCTACCTGCTGCTGAAGCTCCTCAATCTGATGCACGCTGCTCTCTTCTGCTTGATCGATCTGCTGTATCTTGGCTTTCAAGGAAGACACCTAAGGAAGAAGAAGAAGAATAAGAAGATGAAGAAATCTTATGAATCATTTTTCCTATCAATCTATATACCAAGGTTTTTTTTTTCCCTCTGTAGCCTTCATTTTTCCACTTTATTATATTGGAGAATGTCTTATTCTACTTCAAACAAATTTGGTCTAGTTTCAATAGTCAGGATCCATGAAACTTGTGTATCTATTTATTCATCCCCCCCCCCAACTTCCAATCTCATCATGATATAGGAGAGAGAGAGGGAGGTGAGTGAGGAGAGGGAGGTGAGTGAGGAGAGGGAGGAGAGTGAGGAGAGGGAGGTGAGTGAGGAGAGGGAGGTGAGTGAGGAGAGGGAGGAGAGTGAGGAGAGAGTGAGGAGAAATAGAGAGGAGAGAGAGGAGAAATAGAGAGGAAAGATAGTGAAGAAAGATAGAGAAGAAAGATAGGGAGAAGAGAGAGAGAGAGAGAGAGAGAGAGAGAGAGAGAGAGAGAGAGAGAGAGAGAGAGAGAGAGAAGAGAGAGAAAGATGAGAGAAAGAGAGGAGAGGTGAGAGGAGATAGGAGAGCAAGAGAGAGAGAAGAGGTGAGAGTGAGAGAGAGAGAGAGAGAGAGAGAAAAGGTGAGAAGAGTGAGGAAAGAGTGAGGAAAGAGAGAGGGGAGAGAGAGGAAAGAGAGAAAAGAGAAAGACAGGAAAGAGAGAAGATGAAGGGAAGAGGAGAGGAGAGAGGGAAGAAAAGAGAAGAAATACAGAGATGGGAGAAGACAACAGAGATGAGAAGATGAGAAGAGGAGAAAGGCCAGAAGGGGAAAGAAGATGAGGGAGATGAGAGGAGAGGAGTGGAGAGGAGGGAAGAGGAGGGGAGGGGAGAGAAGAAGAGATGAGTTGAGAGAAGAGGAGGAAAGAGAGAAGATGAAAAGAGGAGAAACGAAGATGAGAGAAATGAGTGTGAGAGGAAAGCAGAGAAAATGAGAGAATAAAAGAAGAGAGGAAAAGAGGAAATACCCTATTTTGTCTCGTTTCTGCCCTTCGACTGATATATGTCACCAGACACCAACCAGAATGAAATCAACGGAGTATGTCACCCAGCCAACAGATGGGATCATCGGCATACCTCGGCCTGCAGGTACTTGACATTACGGTCCTGGGTGTCTAAAGTCGAGATGTAGATTTCCAGTTCTTCGTTCTTCTTCAGGAGTTCGTCCCTTAACAGGTTCTGCATTTCGATGTTCTGCTCAAGGGCAGTACTGATGCGGCTCTCCTTACTCTGGGCCTCCTCCGTCGTGACGCTCAATTTCGTTACCTGAAAGTGCGAAAAAGCAAAGTTCTGCCGTTACGAGCAGAAGAACTGCAAGCCTGTGAAAAGGTTTGACCTATCTTGACCTCTACATAATATCATAAGAATGAAAGAGACTGCGGAGACCATAAGACCTACACTATGCAGTTCCATGTCCATTACCACCTGTCATCCCCATCTATAAAGTTGTCTAACCTTTTCTTAAAACAACTGATAGTTTCAGCGCTCACTACATGGTTACCAAGTCTATTCCATTCTTTGACCACTCTACTGGTAGACCAATTCTTGCCTATTTCTTTCTTAAATCTAATTTTGTCCAATTTTAAATCCATTACTGCAAGTCCTGCCTTGTCTTAAGGGGACCCCCCGCCCCCAGATTTAAGAAAAATTCGATTTTTTTTTTTATTGCATAAATACATAGTAGGGATCTTGCTCTAGATGCTGGTAAAATGTTTTTATCGTACCGCCATTTTTAAAGGGTTTAAAGGGCCTACCCTCCCTCCCCCCGGCAGCCACATGCTGCGCACGACCATTGTTTACATACGTTTTGACCATATTTTACCTTATTTTTTTGCGTTTGATACACTCATAAAGTTTTCTCTTACGTCCGGCATGCACGTGAGTATGTGGTGTGAGGAAGTTCAGCCTGCACGACTGGCAGTGGCCTGAGCCTTACAAAGTAAAGGACATGTACACGTTAGCTTGCCGCATTCACTAATTTGCCATGTGAAATTCACATATATTTTTCAGTGAAGAGATATTTGAAGATATTAGCCATGCCTAAGCTATCCAAACAAAAGGCACACTTGCAGAAGATAAGAACGTCTACATTAGCAACTCAAGGGGAGAAAGAAAGAACCCCAGCATCAACTTTGTTATTACCACCTCCGCCACCACCACTAGTACTCCCTCCAGCAGCTCTCTCCCTTCCATCTACATCCACATCCTCAGCACCTGATCCTCTGTCCTCTACACCTATATCAGACAAGTTGTCTCTATGCAAACAACTGTTTGCTAACAAGTGGCTACAAGGATGCCTCCTTGTTGCAACACCTTGGGTTTAGAGCCTCAAACCTCACAGTGATGTCCCTGATGCAGCAAGAGCCTGTTCCAACACCAGAAAGGAAACCCAAGAAAAGAAAGAGAGCTGAATCCCAGCAATCAGACTACCTTGCTGGGTCATTCTAGACCAAGAACTCAAACTTTGCGACAAAGAGTGAGGTGGCGGCTTATGAGACCCTCACTTTGAGTGAATAATATCCTACACTGTAGGAGGGTACAAAGTGCCTGAGTCACTTGAAAGATGCAAAATCATCATGAAAATACAATGGAACCTGTTTTCAATGGGTCTTAGGAGGTCCAATGTAAAATTTAGTCAAACTAAGGAAAAAAAAAAAAAACTTTAACACTCATTTCTGAAAAATGTAAGTTTTTGATACTCAAAATCTATCTCCTCCCTCAATTTTCAACCGATTTTTGCATAT
>NC_134800.1:48289344-48309344 GCF_046742065.1 Oratosquilla oratoria
CGTGGCCAAAGCCAACTGTTCCAACGCACTATCATGTTTACATTTTAATTCGTTATATTGCACTTCCAACTCCTCTATCTGGGCAATTTCGGACCTGAGTCGACTAATTTCGGATTCAGCCGAGGTACTCACTTCAATTAATCTTTGAACTTCTCCATTGAGGTGGTCGCATTCTGACGTTAATGAGGCATTCTGGTTCAACACTCTGTTCAATTCGCTTTGTACGCTTTCCTCTTCTGCCTCTACCATCTGGTTTGCCTGTGTTAGCACCTCCATCTCACCTCGCATTCGGGTGTTTTCAGCTTCCATAACCTCCAGTGTCGGCCGTATTCTGCCCACCTCCTCTTCGTAACTCTGCACTACACCTTGTAATCGAGACACGTCATTCTTGTACTCCGTCATCTCTCCTCGTATCCTGGAAGTCTCCTTGTTTACAGCTTCAAGTTCCGACTGTAACTTGTCCCTTTCGCTTTCCATGTCCTGTCCTTCTTCTGAAAGCGCTTGAATTTCATTTCGCAACCTTGCAATTTCCGACTCCGCTGACTGCACCATGAGTTCGAGTTCTTGGACCCTCGATGTCGAACCTTCTCGTTTTGTTTCGGATTCCTGTATGCATGCCTGGAGCTCTCCGTAAAGAGCTTCAACTTCATGCAGTCGAGTGCGTTCTGTTTCCGCTCCAGCCAATTTGTTTTGCATGGATTCACACTGAGGAAAAAGACAGCATGTAAGGAAAACAACTAATCAAAAAACAAAAAAAAGATGTAAATATGTTTTGCTAAGTCTAAAGATCTTCATCAAAATAAGAAAAAATATACATACATACACCAACGGCTTTTTCCCCCTCACATAGGAGGTAGCCAAAGTCAAAGGCTTAAATCCACTCCCACCCATTTCATCCTCACATACTCCACTCCCATTCACTAGCCCTCCCTCTCTTTTCTTGGCATAAGTATGTATGTGAATATATACATACATACATACATATATATATATATATATACATACATACATATACCAAAGGCTTTTTTCCCCTTACAAAGGAGGTAGCCACAATAAAAAGGCATAGAAAACCACTCCCACCCATTCCATCCCCTACATACTCCACTCACCTCCACCCTCTTATCTTGGCATCCCTGCATCTTGTCCACTGCCCTGGGTCAGAAGCAGTGTCACAAGACACAGCACATCCACAGCAAGGCTGCTTCATTAATTCAGCGACCCCTCATGCAGAAAATGAGAAGATGGGGAGAAATCCCTTCGGGCTGCGTCAATTTATTCCTCATACATACTCCTTCACCCCCCATCTCCCATCCACTCCCCCTCATGCATCACAGCATCATCCATACACAACCAGTCTCCATTCATCCCTATCTTCTGTCCTCTCCCGTCCTTCCTCAACAGACATTCTCCTCTTTCCCAATGCCCCTTTTACCCCATCCATCCATCTCACCCTAGGATACCCCCTCATGTTCACTCCTTCCAAACCTCTTTTACTAATCTTTCTTCACTCATTCTTTCCATGTGTCCAAACCAATACTCTTCCAACCCTATCTCCCAATTCCCTTTCAACCCCTGTTCTCCTCTTCACCTCCTAATTTCTCTCTCCATCAAGCCTAGTAACCCCTATCATACTTCTCAGGCATTTCATCTCAAACACATTCAAACTCTTTCTCTCTTCCTCTCTTATGTTCCATGTTTCTGCCCTGTACAGTGCTGTTGGCACAATCACTCCTTCATACAATCTCCTTTTAGCATCCATTCCCAAATGTCTATTTTTCATTACACTTTTTAATCTCCCAAGGCATTTACTCACTTCTCTCAATCTACATTCTACCTCCACCCCTACTCCTCCCTTACCTGCCACATTTGCACCCAAGTATCTAAAACTATCCACTTCCTCCAGTCTCTCTCCCTTAATACTCATTTCCAGCCTGTTGCCACTCTCTCCCCTTGTACATCTCATCACCTTAATTCTACCCACATTATTCTTCAACTTCCTTCTTTCACACACCTTCCTAAACTGTCACTAACTTCCTCAATCCCTCCTCTGAACCTGCTACAAGCACAGAGTTGTCAGCAAACAACAACTGGCTTATCTTCCACTTTTTTCATTTTCTTTAACCATCTCCAACCCCTGACCCACTACCCTTGCATTCACCTCTCGCAGCACCCCATCCATGTATAGATTGAACAGCCAGGGTGACATAACACATCCCTGACGAAGTCCCACCTTCACCTCAAACCACTCACTCTCTCCATTTCTAATCCTAACACAAGCTCTACTACTCTTGTAAAAACTCGTGACTGCTCTTAACAGCTTTCCTCCTATCCCGTATATCTGCAATACCTCCCACAGTGACTTCCTATCTACCCTGTCATAAGTCTTTTCCAAATCCATAAAAGCCAAATAAACATCATTACCTTTTCCTATAGCTTTTTCACATATCTGTCTTACCACAAAAATATGATCTACACAACCCCTACCTGTCCTAAAACCACACTGTTCCTCACCAATTACTCCCTCTCTTCCTCTCCTAATCCTCTCAATCAAGACCCTCCCATAAGCCTTCCCAACTACACTCAACAAGCTGATCCCTCTAACTACTACACTCACACTTGTCCCCCTTTCCCTTGTAAAGTGGAACTATACAGGCACTCCTCCAGTCCTCTGGCACTCTACCCTCTCTTCAACAAACATTAAATAACCTCACCAGCCAGTCCACCATAACTGCACCTCCTTTTTACTGACATTCTGCATAGCATCCATCCAACCCAGGTGCCTTACCTGCTTTCATCATCTTAACAGCTGCTTTCACTTAGTTTTTCCTTAGTTCTCCTCCATTTTCCTCACTCATCACTGTCACTTTCTTAGCGCTTCCCACTGCAACTACCTTTCCCTCCCTATCCTCTTTCACATTTAGTAACTCCCTAAAATACTCTGCCCACCTTCCTCTCACTGCCTTCTCTTCCATTATCATCTCTCCATCTGCACCTTTTACTTTTTCTTCTCTACTTGATTCGCCTCCTCTTCCTCTTTTTATCACTTTCCAAATTTTCTGTCATACTCTTACCCCATTTCACATCTGCTCTCCTCTTTGCCTCCTTTATCTTATGCTTGACTTCCTTTCTCTTTACTTTGTACCTCTCATACGATTCCCTCATCCTAATTTGTAGCCAATCTATGAATGCCTGTTTCTTCTCTTCTACACCCTTCTTTGTTTCCTCATCCCACCACTCATTACCCTTCCTCTTTGTTCCACACACCATCTTTGCACACCTTATGACTCCCTCCTTGAACCATCTCCATTCCTCCTCCACTCTTAGTTCTACTCTATCCTTCACTACCTCCCACTCCTCCCTCAGCTTCTTGTACTCCTTCTCCTTTTCTTTCTCATTTAAGCAGTTCACTCTAATATATATATATATCATACATACATATACATGGAGGGTAGCCAAAGTCTAAGGCATAAATTCACTCCCACCCATTTCATCTCCACATACTGCACTACCATTCACCACCCCTACCTTCCTCTTTTCTTGACATAAGTATATGTATATGTAAGGGGGAAAAAGCCTTTGGTATATGTATGTATGTATATGTATATATATATATATATATATATATATATATATATATATATATTACTAAAAAAAAAAGTAATATATATATATATATATATAATATATATATCTTCATTTCTTCTAGTCTGCTTTGTAAATTCCTGTGTGGATGAGGAGGTCACTGAGTAATAAAACGGTGGGGGGCTAACATGCATCAGCTGTTGGACCCTGCTGTGAATATGCCATGTCTTGCTGCATTGCCTTTGACCCAAGCAGTGGTCAGGGAACTGGGATGACACTTGGTCCACAAGAAGTTAAGATAGAAGGGATAAGAAATGGATTTTGAATGGGTGTAGGAAAGGTGAATTGGTGGGCATATGTGTTGGATCAGCCACCATCCCCTTGTATGCATGTACATATAAAGTTTTGTCATAATTGTTCAAATGAATTTTCTCTACTTTCTTGACACTGCCCAGAACATCAACCAAAGAACTTACCTGGTGTTGTAGAGTCTGTAGTTGGCTCTGTAGTTCGTAAACCTGTGTTTCGTATCCACGTAACCTGTCCACCTCCTCTTCTGCTTGATGGAGACGCGTTGCATCTGGCATACCCTGTCTCAGTTCTTCAATTTCATCCTTCAGCGGTAGCAGCCTCTCATTCTCCTCCTTTAATTGTGTAAGTTGTTCTTCTAGCTGAAGCTTAGCAGCTTCCAGCTGGGATAAAACCAATGCACTCTCTGCACTTGCAGCCTCAAATGCACCAACTTGTCCCTTCAGGTCCTGGATCTGTGTGTTAAGCTCTGTAACATCAGGAGATACAACTTCATCCGTCTTGGGCACTTTCTCCGAAGCCACAGCTTCAACCGTCTCCGTAGATGCTACTTCAACTGGAGTGGGATCAATTCTGCTGGCTTCCTCCTCCGTTGCTGGGAACTCTGTTTCAACATCTTTTTGAGTAGTTTCTTCATCACCTTCCCCTGAAGGTGCTGTTTCACTTCCTCCTCCTACTTTCTCACTTGCTTCCTCCTCCTGTTTCTCAATAGGAACTTCTTTTCCTTCCTCCTGTTGCTCAACAAGAGCTTCTCCTCCTGTCTCCTGTTTCTCAACAGGAACTTCTCTTCCTTCCTCCTGTTTTTCAACAGAAACTTCTCCTTCCTTCTCCTGCTTCTCATCGGAAACTACCCCTTCCTCTTCTTTTGTCACACTTTCTCCTCCCTGTGCCGCCTGCAGCTGCTCCAGCTGTTGGGTGAGACTGGCCACCTGCTGCTCTGCTACTTGGCAGCTACTCTGCAGCTGGTGGTAATGCTCTGTCCAGGTGGCCCACTGTTCTTCATACCAGCTAAGTTTGTAATGCAGTTCACTTATGTCTACAGCTCCTTTCTACTGCGTCTCCTGCTGCCAGTGCTGGTCCACACCTTCTACAGGCTGTTGAAGTTCCTCTCCAATGACCTGTTCTTACTGTTGACCCTCTTGTGTGTAATGACCAGCCGAATCCCAGTAAGCTTGGCCTTCCACCTGTTGCACCTCTTGTTGCGGGAGAGCTGCCTGATGTGAGTATGTCTCCTGCTGCTGCACCTGTTCCTGAGACCAGTCTTGGGAGAACCAGCTAGATGCATCCTTGTGAGTCTGAGTCTCTGTCTGCCCCCACTGGATCTGGGAGACTGCCCCAGTATCCTGCTGGTGCTGGTTCCATTGTATGGCAGACCCAGCTCCTTGTGCTGTTTGCTCCACCAACTGGTCACTGGGTGGTTGTTCCTGGGGGCCTGTCGTCTCTGGGGCAACTGGAGTTCCTTCAGCCACCAGACTTTGGGATTGGGTTTGAGAGAGCTGGAGAACCTGTTCTTGGGCTTCTGCAAGGCGAGTCTCGAGAGTGGACACTTTCTCTTGTTCCTCTTGAAGAGAGGTTTTCAGTTTTTCAATGTTCTCCTGAGCTGAGGCCCATTTTTCTTTCTCCCTCTGGGCTTCTCGGAGGTGCTGAATTTCAAGCTGTTGTTCTACAACCTTCTTCTCGTCCACAACAGCCTGTAGTTGCTGCTGGGTGCTCCTCAGCTGTTCTTGTAACAGCTGTAACATCTCCTCCTTGTCAGTTAGCTTCTGCTGGAGTTTGCCAATCGTAGCACTGCTGTCCTCCACAACGGCACTTGTTGAACTGTCGGGTCCTCCCAAATCAACCTCACCCCAGTCATCCCAACCGGACTGTGAGGTCGTCAACTGAGTTGAAGTTGTTACTTGGGTCACTGTTGTCTGTAGTTGTGTGATTTGGTCTCGTGCTTCCCGCAGCTCCTTCCGAAGTCCTTCTGCTTCCGCCCGCAAGTTCTCTCTATCGCCTTCCAGAGATTGTAATTGTTTCTTGTATTCCTCTAATTCGGAATCAGCATATGGAGAGGACCTTGCTGACTCCAGCTGCTGCTGAGGGACTTGGCTGACTTCTTCCTCCTCAGCCACACTAACTTGCAGCGCCTCACTTCCCTCATCCGCCACCACAACTTCCTTCTCCTCCGTTTCAATTCCTTGCTCTTTTGTCTTTTCCACAAGTTCACCCTCCTTTGCTATGATTTCTTTCTGCTTTTCCTCAATTTCCTTCTCCTTTGTTTCACTTGCAATCCTCTGTTCCATAATTTCCCTCTCCTTTTCCTCAATTTCCTCCTTCTTTTCTGCAATTTCCTTCTCCTTGGCCTCTATATCCTTAACCTTTGCCTCAAGCTGCGACCTCAACTGTTCCATTTGTGATGCCATTTCTGTAACAGCCTCTTCTTTTTCTTTAAGCGCAGATGTAGCACTCTGTACCTGAGCATTTAGATTTTCTTTTTCTTCCTTTAGGTCTTTGATCTCTCCCTCTAACTGAGGTACTTTAACCTGCAGGGCACCATGCTCTTGAAGAAGTTGTGAATAAAGAGCTGCTTGCTCACTCTCTCCCTGCTGTAAAGCAGCTTGTGCATTGGTCAGCTGTGAGTTGAGAGCTTCCGCTTCCGTTCTCAGCTGTTGGAGTTCTTTGGTGACTGCCTGAGCTGCCTCCTCCGACTTTGCCGCCTTTTCTAGCGTTTCGTCGAGTTCTTGCTTTCTTGTGACGAGGTCTTGGTTGGCTGTGTCGAGAGCCTCCTTGCTTGAATCAAGGTCCTCCTGTAACTGATACGCCCAAGTCTCTAGCTTCTCCATCGCAATTTCAAGATTGATCGCATGCGTCTTAGATTCGTCTAGTCTCGACTTCAAAGTCTCATTCTCCACTTTCAGGTTTTCCAGTTGCTCTTCACTGGTCTCCTCCATCCCTTTCATTTTGCTTTCCACTTCCCGAAGAGTTGAAGACTTTTGATGAAGTTCCTCTTCCAGTGTGCTCACTCTGTTCAAGTGCTCCTCCAATGAAGAGTCTTGCTGTTTGATGACATTCCCCACTTCTTCTTGTGCTTTTGTCAGTTGGCTCGCTGATTCCTCTAGCTCTTTTTCTTTCTGTGTTAGGTGGTCTGTACTAAGGGATAATTGTTCCTTCAGTTGTGCTACTTCTGCCATGGAAAGGCCAAATTGTTCCTTGGTGTTTGCTGCTTCTTCAGTGGTGGAAGAGAGCTGCTCTTTCAATTGGGTCACATCTTCTGAGGCAGTGGCAAGTTGCTGTTTCAATGTCGTTATCTCCTCTTGAGATACACTGAGACGAAGTTGGGCTTCGGTAAGATGACCTTGGGTTTCCTCAAGCAAGCTCTTCGTTTCTCTTAACTGGTTTTCTGTTTGCTGGCGGGCTTCCTCCACCGTTTCCCTGGCTTCTTCTGCCTGCTTCACTTGCTGTGCTAATCTGTCTATCTCCTCGTGATTTCTCTGCAATTGTTCCTGACAATTCACTACATACTCTGCCTGTTCCTTAGTATTCTGTGTAGAGCTCTGTAAGAGTGCATCCAACTGTGCCAGCTTGCTAGATTCGGCTTGGAGGGAAGCACTCACTGACTCAGCATACTGAGACTTTTCTAAGGCTTCTGCCTGCCATTTCTCCACCTCAGAAACCTTAGAAGTGATCTCGCTGGTAAGACCCTCAATGTGACTCTGCAGGCTGTCCACATGACCAATTCTCAACTCGAGTTCGTGGGTAGTTGTGGACAAGTTCTCCTCAACCTCCGCCTTTTCCTTCGACAATGTCTCGTATTCCAGCCGCTTTTTCTCCAAGTTACTTTCTACCTGCGATCTACTGGTTTTCAAGTTCTCAATTTCGACATCTTTACTTTGTAGTTGTTCAGAGAGCTCTCTGATGGTTGTGTTGTTTTCTACTAAACTGGAAGACATAGATGCTGCCTGAGCTTCGAAATTTGCCTTTTCACTCAAGAGTTTGTCGTAGGCAAGATTTTTATCACATAATTCCTTTTCAAACCTAGAATACATAATTTGACTATTCTCTAATTCCTTGGCTTTCTGTTCTAATAAATTCTTCTGACTAAGGATTTCATTGTCTTTGTCGCTAATCATCGCTGATAACGCATTAATTTCTATGTTGGATGTTTCTGCCACCTTGGTGTAATTTTCTACATCTTTCTTTAGCTTTTCCGAAATTTCAACTTGAGTCTTTAGGGTGTTGTTTAAGTGATTGACTTCATGCACTCTCTCTGATAAGGCCACTTCCTTCTTCTCAAGTTCTTTATTTAAGAGTTCTATGCTTCTGTCCCTTCCAGTAAGTTCTTGCTTCATATGCTCTAAACTATTGAAAGCATCAGCAATCTCTTGCGTTTTCTTTTTAACAACTTTGTCCGTCTCTGATATTCTACCATGGAGTTCCTGGATCTGCAAGTTTCGTTCGTTGATGGCCTGGTTAAGCGAGACAGTCGCTTCCTGAAGTGTTGCTATACTCTGCCTCTCGTGTTGGAGTTCCGTAGTTAGTTCTGAGATTCGAGTGGACAAAGATTCTGACGTATTCAATGCCGTTTCTTTAGCGGATTTCTCCTTGGACAACTTTGCAGAGAGCTCCGAGAGCTGCTTTTCTTTGTTTCTTAGAGAATCTTCAAGTTCTTCCATTTGCCGTTTATAGTCGATAACGACTTGTGAGTGTTTTCCTGCCTCAGCAACAAAGTGGTCAATTTTAATAGACAGCGTGGCAATGTTATTCTCTTTATCCGTTAGAATGTTCATTAATCTCTTACATTCCTTCACTTTCGATTCCCTTTCACTATATGCTTTCTCGATTCTCTCATCACACTTCTCTACCATTTCCTTCTGCGCATTTAGAGTGGACACAAGTTTCTCGTTCTCGCTCCTTGCCTTCGTGAGTTCTTCTTCTATACTCCCCTTTTCTTTGATGAGGTCAGCGATGGAGACTTTATCCGAATCATTCAACTGACTCTCAAGCTCTTTCTTGAGCTTCTCCGCCAGGTCACGCTGTTCCTCCACCTCACACAGTTTAAGCTCAAGCGTCACCTTTGCCTGTTCAACATCAGACACTCGAGTCTCCAGTGACGAGATGTTCTCCTCCAAGTCACAGATCTTGCTGTCACGAACTGCCAGTTCCTCGATCAACTTCACCTTCTCCTCTTCGAGATGGGTCATGCTCCTAAGTTGCGACTCTAGATCTCTCTGGAGGTTGAAGACTTTCTCCTCGCTCACCTTTTCATTCTTTAACGACTTTTCATAGTTGGCTTTAAGGTCATCAAAATCGACTAACTTTAACTGTAAATTACCCTTCTCCTCTTCCAGCTCAGCAATACGATTCTGAAGCTCGATCATTTGTTCACCAACGTCACTCCCCTGTTTGATGGCACGTACTTGTTTTTCGAAAGCTTTCAATTTTTTCAGCCCGTGAGCTTCGGCACGCACAAGTTTCTGTTTGAGTTCTGCTATCTCACTTTCGCTGGAACTCAATGATGTTTTAGCCTCTTCACAATTCGTCTTGAGTGACTTGTTGGCCGACTGCAATTCTACAATCTTCTCTTGAAGTTCGGCATTTCTCGTGCTCAGTTCAAACCTGACACTCTCTCTTCTCTTTGCCGTCTCCTCGAGCTGTTTCAATTTTTTTACCTTTTGAGCTTTATCCTTCTCATTCTTTTCCATTTCACTCATCCACTCTTGTTCCTTCTTGGAGAAGATTTCCTGCATGTTCCTCATTTGTATTCTCACCTCTTCAAGCTCCTCTATTGTTTTCCTGTTCTTTTCATCTCGGTCCTTGGTGACAAGAGCTACTGCCTCTGTCCTGGCCTCTATCAATCTATCCTTCTCGACAAGGGTTTCATGAAGTCCATGGTATTCTCCTTCTAAGTGTACAATCTTCTGCGACAATTCCATGATAGTGTTGTCTTTATAAACAATCTGCTGATACAGCTTCTGTGTACTTAGGTCTTCTCTACTTTCACCCTTCTGCATAGTTTCGATGAGCTCATCTCGGTGTTCCACCTCAGTCCGTAGCTTGTCAATCCTTTGCTTCATGTCTTCCATGGCCTCTCTCTTCTCCTGACTATCTCGTTGTTGCCTCTCAAATTTCATACGGTTCTCCTCCAGCTGTTTACGTAAGAGGAGGATCTTTGCTCTGCTGGTGCTGTCACGACCGATCTTCTTCTCTTCCTCTGATGACGACTTTCCGGGCGAGTCACTAGGCAAGCTTTCTTGCTTGGTTGCTGCCACAGGAACTTCGGGTACTGATGCAGTTGAAGATTTAGGGACAGGTTCTTCAGTGGTCTTGCGGGAGGATCGTGCAAGCTTTGGCTTCATTTTTGCCAGTTTTTCTAAATAATTCTGAAAAATAATTTGAAGTTAAGAAAGTAAGCTAATAAGAAAGATTATACATATCATGAATATTCACAATATTAATGTTTATTCTGAAACCATATCAGATGGTAACCATGAAATAAAAATTTCAAATCATACTCAACAATAATCAATATTTTGTTGCTATAATGACTTGTTTCTACAACATTTCATTACCAATAACCTGAGTCCTTGGGGACAATAGTGTGTTGAAGAAGTATTCAAGAAGAGATTTAAGAAGGACAGTAGGATTGGAGAGACAAGAGAACCTTAAGTGATACAATTTGTTCTCAAATTAGAAATTAGTTTCTGTGGCAAGACTGAGAGTAGAAGAAAAATAAATTTGTTCATTTGCTGCTCCAAGTTTCCTCGACTGGAAGTCTACAATCTTACACCTGCTGGCACTGGTCTGTGGACCCTCCCTTTGATCTTTCTGGGAAGACACATTGTGTTTAGGTGGCAGCACATTAGGCATTTCTCACTAACATGCTACTTTGAGTAGAAATAACTTCGGTTCTGATATTTTGCTCTTAAAATTTCTAATTACTCTTGCATCATATAATGGATATCTGAATGACAAACTAAGAGAAGTTAAACCTATACAAAGGTTGGATACATTGTTGAGATGTTCTTACAGAAGTATAGAATGTTGTAACTGAAGTCTTTTCTACTCAAAGCAGCAAAAACAAATAGCGTGCTAGTCTAGTATGCCACCACCTTTGATGTGGGACTGTTTCTTTATCACTGACTGATAGCTGGAGAGGAACCAGCTCTCCTCCAGTTAAAAGGTGGACAAAACAGATGAAGTTCATAAGGAGATAATTTAGTCTTAGTCTGAAGACGGAGTGTCAGCCCTTCTGGGCTGCACCTCTAAATGAAAGTGAAGCCATGAAAGGGGTTTGAAGATGGGCAGCTGGAAGGTGACTTTTTCCAACACTCTTCTCACATGATCATCTTTTGCAGGTTCTCACTGAGTCCAGAGGAAGAAGAATTGGAAGAAGACAATGACAAAGAAGAAACTAAAATAATGCTGAGACATAGGGGCAGTTATGAGAAAGGTGGGAGGGGGAAACACGAGTCTTGACCCGATTATTGAGTTTATTCCTGACCGGTTTTATTTTGCAGTAACTTCTTCACTCTTCATTCCTCTAAAGAAGCTACTGTAAAGCAAAACCAGTCAGGAATAAACTCGATAATTGGATCAAGACCCGTGTTTCCCCCTTCCACCTTTCTTATAAACTAAAATAAATAAAAATTAAAGAATGACAAAAAATCATATCACAGTACCTCCATTTCCTTTTCTCTGGAATGTAAGGAAGCATCTTTCTCCTTCAGCATCTCCTTCAACTGACCTATGAGAGTCTGCTGCTGCTGAAACTGGTCCTGAAAGGAATACACACACATTAAGTCTTCAGTTATAAAAATGCTTATAAAAAGAGAAACTCCTGAACAAGGCTTAATGATGAATATAACCATGAATAATTAAAAATAAGAATAACAATTAAATAAAATAGTAATACAAGTGCCCAAAAAGGTAAAGAAAACAAGACAACAAAAAATAAACAAGTACAGCTTTGGGTTTAACCTCTTCCATATGATGATGCCTACATGGGCGTCATGAGGGTGCTCAAGTTTTGGTCTTAATATCATACGTTTTAAGAACATTTTAGTAGTATTAGCAAATCTATAATAATGTTTATGTGTCATATGTGTACTGATTGGTATTACTCATGACTGTCTCTGGTCCCCTTAACCCCTACGTATGTTGTCTGTGTAACTTAGTGTAGAAAAACAGTCTAATGAGGACCACAATGGAAATAAGCTTACACGTTTTTTTGTTATCCTTGGCAATTGTAATTGTTATTTCAAACTATGTGTTCTTTTCATTATCTGCACCGATTTAATGAAGTGGCCTTGCTGTGGATGTGCTGTGTCTTGCAACACTGCCTCTGACCCAAGGCAGTGGACAAGATGCAGGGATGACCCATCATCCAGGAGGTGCCAAGATAAGAGGGAGGGTAGAGGATGGAGGGGAGTGGAGTGTATTTAGGGATGGAATGGGTGGGAATGGTTTTTATGCCTTTTTCTTTTTGGCTACCCCCCATGTAAGGGGGAAAAAGCCTTTGGTATATCTATGTATTATTATTATGAGGTGCAAGAGGGTACATGAAAATGCCAGTGTTGAAGTCTTGAAGATATTTATTTTGTAGTTGTAGCTGAGTGATCCCCATATTGTGTGAACTGGCTTGATCATATTTTCTGTGGTTATTAATATTCAGAGTGAAAGAGAATGAATAATACAGATGTAACTTTATATTATATAATGCAAGTATAGTGATGCATCATCGAATCATCATATCGGGCAGCTGATGCTGCCTACGAGAATTTGATTCATACTGAAGAGATTAACCATTGCTGGGCAAACGGCCAATTTAATTATTTTGTTGCGGCTTCATGCGAGATGATTTTGTAATGCTGTCAGGCAGGTGCCCGAATAAGTCTATGGATAGGGTTCAAGGAGTTAGTGAAAGTCAAATAAAAATCTAATGTTTACTTTTATGATCCCTTTCATGATTATATGTTATGGGAGAAGATGAAATAGAGGGAGAAGAATTAGTAGAATAAGAAGATTTAGAAGAAGAATTAGGAGAATTAAAAAAGATGAAGAAGAAAAAGAAAGAAAAATGAAGGAGAAAGAAGAAGAAAAATTTTTTAAAAGAACAAAGAAAAAACAAGGAAGAAAACTTTCTACTCACTAATACATAAAATTCCAACACCAAATCGGATAATTCTACGTTACCTGGAGGTCCCCTAACTCTTGCTTGACAACAGACACCTCCTCCGTCTGCTCCCCAGGGGTGGGAGAAGCACCAGCCGTAGCAGTCGGGTCTGGAAGGGGGCCTCCTTCGGCACCCCCTCCCCCGTCCCCTGTTCCACCCCACCACATTGCGTTACTAAAAAAGAATAAGAAAATATTTAGTTGCGAACCTTATACAGTATCATTGTATACACAAAGTATATTATATGGCAATAATCTGATAGTTAAAGAAGAAAGCATGGTATTACAGGTAATACAAGGAGTTTACAGACTTAAATTCGTAACTATTCATAGATATAACCTATGGTCATTTCCCCCCCTTACCCAAACAATGGATCTTGTCAAGATTAGCATACACAACATTTTCAAACTATTATTATAAAATCTATCCTTAACACAATTAAGTTAGGCAAAGTTAGGTTAGTAATTAGCTCTATTTACAGGTTATAGAATATTTAATACAAGAATAAACTTAATAACAATATTCTACAAAGGATTACAAAGGAGGAGCATGCTGACAGGAGACCTTTTGGTCCATAACTAGATTGGATGCGGAAAAATGATAATAATAATAAATAAAAAAATGAATAAATAAATAAATAAATAAATAAATAAATAAAAATTATAATAATAATATTAATAATAATAATAATATTCTAAACATGCTGGGTTTGCTGATCTTGACAAGATCCCAAAGAACAACACAATATTTCTTCCCCTGAGTGACTATGGGCTCTGGTAGCTGTTGGTCGTAACCTATAAGCTGTGGGTCTCCTACAAAAGACCTGGAGAAATGGATTGATTGACTGATCCCTTTGTGAGGGTGGTGGCCACATCAAAGCTCATTCTCGCACCCTAATCCAATAACTACTCACCACTATTCCAGTCTTAACACCTTGTGGATGAATCACTCCTAATCCCCAGTGAACTATTCGGGTCAAAGTCGATGCAGTATGACAGAGCGCTTCCATTTCCACTGCAGGGCCTCGTCAGCCACAACCAGCTTACCCTACCCCGTCTCCTCATTTATGAAGCAGGCAAGAACACCCTTTCAAGCAGTGTTCTCTCTCGATCCTTCTACACAACCATTCCTTCCTGTTTTTGCACACTTTCTTCCTTGGTCAATAAACACTCCATCCACTTCTGCTTTCTACATTCTATTTGCTATATTCCATGTTCTTTCTTTCCTTCCATAAGCTCAAAATATCCCAGCACTTTCATCACACTTCTCTACTTTCTGTACATTTAGAGTAGACACAAGTGTCTCATTCTTACTCCATGCTTTTGTGAGTTCTTCTTCTATACTCCCTTTTTCTTTGACAAGGTTGGCGATGGAGACTATGTGAATCCTTCAAATGACTCTAAAGCTCTTTCTTGAGCTTCTCAGCTCAAGAGGGGGGGGGATGTCGCTGATCAAATTAAGTAGCCTTGCTGTGGATGTGCAGCATCTTGCTGCATTGCTTCTGACCCAGGGCAGTGGGCGAGATGCAGGGATGACCCATCATCCAGGAGGAGCCAAGAAAAGAGGGAGGGAGGGAGGGGTGGTGAATGGGAATGGAGTGGGTGGGGATGAAATGGATGGGAGTGGAATTATGCCTTTTGACTTTGGCTATCCTCCTTGTAAGGGGGAAGAAGCCTTTGGTTTACGTATAAATGTATCTGGGGAGTGTATTTGGGGATGGAATGGGTGGGAGTGGTTTTATGCCTTTTCTTTTTGGCTACCCCCCTTGTAAGGGGGGAAAAGGCCTTGGTATATGTATGTATGCATATATGTATCTCAACACTTGATCTACCCTATCCAATAGTTCTCATTCCACCCTAGCTCTCTGCCTCACCGCTATGTTTCTCACTCTAATAATCCTAGTAACATATACAATACTTTTCAAATACTTATTTTCAAGTACATTCAGGTGCTTCCTTTCACTCTCCTTCAAATTCCAAGTATGCTCCACACAGTACCATAGTCACACTCTCTCATTTAGATTTGTGGAACAAGTTGGATGAAAATATAACTCACGTCGACACTATAAAAGAATTAAATTGAAATAAACCCCATACAAGGACGGAGCCTTTATTAGTACAGTAAGTCCTCGTTATACGGTACATTTGCGTTTCTGAAAACCTTACCGCAAATTGAAATTACCGTATACTGAACCCATTATAACATGTAATAATAGGATATGGCAGACGTACCTTCTCCCTGCTCTTTTCTCCTCAAAATATCTAGCGGATACTGTATCTGAATTTTTTCTTACCGTAAATAGAATCGAGGGTAGTAATTACGAAATACTGTAGCTGTGAATTTACCAGATAAAGAATTACCGTATAAGGAGGACTCACTGTGCAATGTTTCACTTGTTACAGCCTCTTCAAGTACATAATCATAATACACATACATACATATGTATGTGTATTATACCAAAGGCTTTTCCCCCCTACATGGGGGGTGGGGTAGCCAAAAAGAAAAAGGCATAGAAACCACTCCCACTCATTCCATTCCCTATATATTCCACTCCCCTCCACCCTCCTCCCTCTCTCTTATCTTGGCACCTCCTGGATGACAGGTCATCCCTGCATCCTGTCCACTGACCAGGGTCAGAAGCAGTGTTGCAGGACACAGACCATCCACAGCAAGGCCGCTTCATTAATTCGGCGACCCCCTCTCCGTCCCCACATGACTGAGGTTAAATAAGAAGAACTGGGGGAACAAGGGGAGGGAGGGAGGAAGGGAGGTCACTAAATATTCAGTGATCCCCCTGTCCCTACCTCCTTTCCTCTCTCTATCCCTCCATTCCATTTCTTTTTATTTAATCTTAGTCATGTGTATTATGACTATCTACTTGAAAAAGTGGTAACAAGTGCAATGTCATACTAATAAAGGCTCCGTCCTCACATTTGGTATTTATTTCAACAGACTTGTTGGCAAATGTCACTTTCGTACAAAAAAATTCAAGGCATGGTTTGACAAATGCTCCAACCCTTTCCACTAGGTAAACATAACCTTCTGTTTGCATTCATCCACAGAACACAAGCTTCTGTTTGTGTTCATCCATGGAAAACTTAATGTTTGTATTCATCTACAGAATACAATCATCTATTACATATATCAATCATATAGTATCTATTTATATGGCAACTTTTTCCCCATTATAAGGGAGGTAGCCAAAGTCAAAGGCATGTACCTGCTCCCACCCATTCCACTTCCATCCACCTCCCTTTCCCCTCATCCATCTTAGCTCCTCATGGATGACAGGTCATCCCTGTAACCCGCCCATTGCCTTGGGTTAGAAGCATCGTATCTAAATATCTTACTTGATATTTTACTATTTCTTTGTCTTTGTACATGCTAGAGTACTTTTGACTTGATCACCCCTCTTAAGGGGGTAAAGGGCTTTTGGTACATAATAATAATGATGATATTAATAAAACATTTTCAGAGATGACTGTATATGTTTGAGACAGGCCCTAATCAACTTTGCAATATCTGCAAAACTTGTTCACCTCAAAAACCTTTTCAGCTCTATTGTTGTGGATAATTGTGAGATTACTATATCATCTAATTAGTATAAACTGCTAGATATTCTAATTACATAGATAATCGTTGTTCATTTCATACAGTAATGATCACTAAATTAAACAAAGGATTTGATACATTTCCAATTACTTCCTCCTTTGATTTCAAAGTATAGATAATCCAGTCACATCTAATTAATCTAATTAAAATATTAAATTTTCTCAAACTGATATTTCAGTAATAAAAAGATGAGCTAAATAAATTTGAAAAGATATAACTATGCATACAACAGCAATAATTATATATATATATATCGTATATATATACACACACACACTAAAGTGAGGTAGGGGAAAAACAAGGACACAAAAAGAAACTTAAAAAGGATAGTTACAGAAGAGATCTGAAAAAGAATAACTTCCCACACAGAGTGATAGATATCTGGAACAAACTGAATGATGAAACAGCGAGTGCAAAAAGTATACAAGAATTTAAGATCAAACTGGATGCTGAAAGATACAAAAGTGTATAGCTCTTCTCATAAAATGCAACTGGAGTACATACACACATTAAGGACTTTTCTGCCCTTACAAGGGAGATAGCCTAAGTCAAATGGCATAATTCCACTCCCACCCATTTAATTTTATTATTAGATAATAATAATAATGTTGCCTAAATTTCATCACTAGTTACAATAACAAGAGTGAAATCATCTTCCATTTCACATCGTTAATAGTTCTTCTCTTGATACTTTCAGAACTAGGATCACCCATCATGACTTCCTTCTCCTTAATCCAAACCCTAACTCTGATCCCACCCTTAACCCTGTCTAGGGGAGGGCAGTTCGAATCCTGCCAATGGTGAAGCTGAACCAAGAGCATGTTCCATTAAATTCCACGCTACAAAGTCCTCTGTGAGGGGTATAGTCCTAGCCTCCTGATAGGGGGGAGTGTGTGACGTTAAACCATATCATCATCATCATCTAACTCCATTCCTAGTTTAAATCCTGCCCGCAACCTTTAACTCCCCCACTCAGTGCCCGCAAATCATGCCAACTGTGAGCAGCCCTCTGCAGGTTCCCACAAAGAAAGTCTGAAGTTTTGTTGACTGGAAACCTACACTATCTGGCAACCATCTTTGGGACCTTCCAAAGTTTTTGGGAAGAAACAATGGAAGAAGAAGAAGAAGAAAATGCGGTCAATGTTCACAAAGATACCTTGGATCGATTCCAGGGACAGAATGTCAGCCTCTTGGGGTTGTACTTCTAATTAAAGGTGAGGGTGTTGATGGGTTTTGAAGACAAGCAGTGGTAAGATGATTCCTTACGTTCTTACGTAGTTGGAGTTTCTCGGCCGTATTACGCCGCTTACACGGCGCTCATTACAGCCGCCCTCATACAAACTAACACTTGTATTCTTGCTTCATAGTCATATCATCCAGATCATAACACTCAGTAAACAAGTATGTCTTCAGTCTTTTCTTGAATATTTCAACATTTTCGGCCATCTTAAGATTCAAAGGTAATTTGATATAGAGTCTTGGAGCACAACCCTTTGATATCCATCTTGTGGGAACCCAGAAGATAGTCAAAGATCCTGAGTCCTGTTCAGGGACAGAATGCCAACCTCTCAGGGCTGCACCATAGCTCTTGACTGAGGTAAAGGTGCTCATGAGATCTGAAGACGTGTGGCAGGGAGATGATTCTATATGATGTCAGCTTTGCAAGAACACCACAAGCACCTACTATTGGTCCTATTACCGATTTGTTCGCAATCACCATACATAATATCACGTCTTGCGGCCCCTCACACCACACAGATACATAATATTGTTTCATCGAGCGACATATGGGTTGAACCAAAGGTCATAGCCAATTTCCAGGGGCTACAGATATCTAGGAGAGTAAAATAACACCCAAAAATGACAGGAAGTTACTATAGGCTCCAAAACACCCCATCATTTGTCATTCAGACATATACAACCATGACAATACCGAACCTCTCTAAACAGTAAATCAAAATACTACACCCAAGATCACCATCACACCCACTATGTCGTCTAAGGCCTTAGGTTAGGTTAAATCTAGCTAGGATTCAATAGGTATTGCCAACTATTGGCTGGTATTTAGAAATCATAACCATATCAGCAACAATATGTATTCAACATACACCATTTGTATATCAATGGCAACATTGTTCTCTGAAACAACAATAGTACAGTCTTAATTGAAACTTTGAAGCCTACCAGCAGTCAAGTAGGCCCATAACTCTGGTCAAAGGACAATGGGACACAAACATTAGGCTACGTTTCTATCATACTTCAATCAATTGCTGGCTAGCTTGGCCTGTCACCAACTCAGCCCATTGGCTGCTTGAGACACAATCTTTCTTTTGATAGATTTGGAGGTTGATGAAATCTAAGTATGATAAATTTACCTACTCTAACCTAACTATGGTGGGCTAACTTGGGGAAGTAGATGGGCCAAGTTGACCCTACACCTTTGAATATAGCTTTTATTACTAGATTGATACTTCAACCTTTTAAACTTACATGTGTTGTAGTGCAAAATATTTTCCATATAACTTTCCACAAGTCTGCTACCCACTCAGTTCCCTTCCCATAATTATTATTATTATTATTATTAGTAGTAGTAGTAGTAGTAGTTATCATTATTATTATAATTAATAGTAATAATGTTCAAGTCAAGGCCTATTATTATTTATTATGATAATAGGAAATAGGTCTCGACTTGAATGCTATTACTACTATCCATACTAATGAGGCAAAACAATTATAAGATATATTTATTTTAGCTTTATTTTCTATAACCATAAACTGTGTTAGACTGTGTTCAAGAGTAAATTATGAATATTGTATCATTAACTAGACAAAGGAGGTGAGGGGGAAGGTTACACTGTTTTATGTTTATCAATGGTACTTATTAATTTAAGTTTCATCAGTGCACACATTCCTAAGAAAATATATAGGTGAGCTTCCTTGTAACTGATAAGTATCAATTAAAAGAGCGTGCATATGTAGAAAAATAGATATTCGAGTCAGATAAAATATAACGTCGTTGATTTCCTTACAGCTATCCTCCTGGTCTTCTTGGTTACTAAGGAAAACATAAACATCAGTCACAAAATTCAGATCACGCACTGTAAATTAGCTGAACTGGATGTTGTACCAATGTAACCGTCTAAATACCTTCAAGAACATAATCGAAGCTTTGTAGAGTTCGTAATCGTTCGTAAAAAGGGCTCAATATGAGACCCAAGGTGACAAACAGCTGATCCCTCGACCAACTTGTGTCTACGTGGACTTTCCCTTTCTAAACATCACCCTTAACTCTCAGTACTTTACAAACGAAATAAAAGATAATTACTTCCACACTGTCTGAGTT
>NC_134800.1:48314344-48321844 GCF_046742065.1 Oratosquilla oratoria
ACCAAAAGCAGATTTCAACATTTCCATTAGAGTACCAACTGAGCTTATCAGCGTATGCATCTTAAAGGTCAGATATCAACAGATATACCATTCGCTAAAAACCATCGTATTGCTCGAAAAAGTACTTTTTAAAAGCATACAAATAAAGTTTTTACCTATTACAGAAGAATTTATTCAGAAAATTCACTTTTAATTGCGCCTCGCATACCACTTTTCCGAAGTCTAGATATTCAGAATAACAATATTGTTTGTTTGGCAACTGTGACGTCACGAACGCGGAATTCCCCGAACCTTTCACGAAGCGCACGGGCGGAATGTTTCGAATAGCAGACGACGCAATGAAATGAAGACAAAACTGTTTTTTGCCAAATTTGATAAGATGTACGTGGTGGAATTATATAGAATACTGTCAGTATGTTTTTTTATGTACATTAAACTGTAAATACAAAAAGTTATGGAAGTCTTGATATCTGACCTTAAAGGTCAGATATCAAGACTTCCATAACTTTTTGTATTTACAGTTTAATGTACATAAAAAAACATACTGACAGTATTCTATATAATTCCACCACGTACATCTTATCAAATTTGGCAAAAAACAGTTTTGTCTTCATTTCATTGCGTCGTCTGCTATTCGAAACATTCCGCCCGTGCGCTTCGTGAAAGGTTCGGGGAATTCCGCGTTCGTGACGTCACAGTTGCCAAACAAACAATATTGTTATTCTGAATATCTAGACTTCGGAAAAGTGGTATGCGAGGCGCAATTAAAAGTGAATTTTCTGAATAAATTCTTCTGTAATAGGTAAAAACTTTATTTGTATGCTTTTAAAAAGTACTTTTTCGATGATTTTTAGTGAATGGTATATCTGTTGATATCTGACCTTTAAGGATTACAAAGGCGGAGCATGCCGACAGGAGACCTTTAGGTCCATATCTAGGTCGGATGCGAAAAAAAATAAATACAAACTATAATAATGTAAATAACAAATAAAACACATAAATAATGCATAAGTATAGTTAAATAATAAACAAACAGGTAAATAGTAAATGATAATAAATTGACATATAACTAATAAATGAGAATTAAACAGACAAATGATAACAAAACAAAAACAAATAATATAAAATACATGATAATCATTATAGCATCTTGCTTAGGTGTTTATCTAAATGATTCTTAAAGCTTCGAACTAAACTACATTGGATTGCCTCTGCAGGAAGTTTATTCCATTCCTTAACTACACGGTTGTCGAAGTTGTTTCTACCCACTTCCAAAATGAATCTATTTCCCGACTGTTTGAGACCATTGTTTCTTGTCTGATTCTCATTCACTGTGAAAATTTTGTCACTTTTGATGTTGTCAATTCCCTTTAGGATTTTAAAGACCTGTATCAAGTCACCTCTGAGTCTACGCTTTTTTAGGGAAAACAGATTCATATGTTTTAGTCAGTTTTCGTATGGTTTATTTTTGATATTTGGAATCAGTTTTGTGGATCGCCGTTGTACTTTTTCCAGTCTGTCAATGTCTTTAATGAGATTCAGTGACCATACGGAAACAGCATATTCCAAATGTGGACGAACTAACAATTGTTAATGAGTGATGGATTTTTGAAGTCAAAAGATCGCGCAATCAGTCCTAGAATCTTATTTGCTTTCTCAGAGGCTGAAATACACAGCTTGGATGATTTGAGGTCGTTACTGATAATAACGCCGAGATCTTTTTCACTATTCACTTTTGTTCACAAATTTCCAAATAACTTGTAATCATACTTACTGTTATTTTTACCTATGTGTATTACCTTGCATTTACGTGTGTTAAATTTGGTTTAAGTGATCGTTTGCCATTCCGCACAGTTTTGTATTATCAGCAAATTTGGAAACAGTTGATTTCAGTCCATGCTCTATATCATTTATATATACTATGAATATAAATGGCCCAAGAACGGAACCCTGAGGAACTCCACTTGTAAGGACAAAGTCATCAGAAAGTTCTGGATACATCCATACGACGTTCACTGCCACTCTATAGAGTTGTTGATCTGCGGTATAGACTGTAATTGATTGTCCAGTCTGATTTGTGATTCGTCGAGCTTCAAACATGACCGTCATTACTGTCGTAGGGTCCGATGGCACCATATCTACCAATGGACTGTGCGCAACTGCCTTTCCTGGTTTCAGAATGCGATTCTCCTCACATGACATTTTAGTATTGAAGCCTGCGTACGTTGGGGTCATTTATCGTACACTCAAAGAATTTGAAATCAAGGTGATTTGAGCATTGCACAAGTATCCGTTACTGTGCTAGTATTCGGAGAGGTGGACCCACTCTCTTTGAATTCATTTGCGGCATAGTTGGCTTCTTTGTCCCCTGATAGTGTATGATTGGTACGTCAGTTTCAGCCTCTGTTCTCATTTTTTCCTTCCGCAGGCGCCTAATTGTCTGTACTGGATCACTATCATCTGGCCTGTTTCCCTTGTTTTGAGTGGTAATCATGTGCAGTGAGTGCGTAGAGAGCTGTTGTCTGTGTCGAAATTGTCTGCAACTATTTAGATTGGACCGCTGCTGTGGTCTGAAATACCACGAAGCCTTTTCTCCGTTGCAGCCGAGGACGCAGCCGAAGTCATACAACATTTCAATCAAATCTCTCTGCCTTATCTTGACACCAAGGTCGACTATCAATGGGGTTGGCCGTTTGTTTATGGCGGCAGTAATCATGTTTCTTATCATTACCGCAGGCAGTGAATTATCAAGATTCTTTGACAATGCTGCAAGTAGCGACATCAGAGTTGGGCTAGTGTCCTGATCCGTATTCTCCTTGTTTATCTGAAGCTTGTTCTCGTTGTACTTTAGACATAGCCCCTTTGCTTTTCTCTATATCATCTTTGCAACATTTTCAACAGAGATATCGTAATCGTTTTCCTAAACTCGGAGAAACTTGTTCGCTGCATTGCGTAACACAAGACAGGCTTATAAGATATATAAGTGCTCGGGTGCATCTAATGATTATGAAAGTTATGTATCAATACAGAGAGATTTAAGAAAAAAAAAAAAGCGACAATACGAAATGAATATCGCTGATAAATCCAAAGAGAATCCCAAAGAATTCTATAGTTACATTAGAGACAAAAAGGTTGTTAGGAATCACATTAGTCCACTATTATCTGCTGACGGTCAACTTGAATATTCAAATGAAGGAATGTGTAATATTTTAAACAATCATTTTAGCTCGGTATTCGTAAACGAAACACCTCAAAGTGAACTCCAAACTTAAACCTGTGATAAGTCTAGGGTAAACTTACTACGGTAAATATAACAAAAGAAAAAAATAAAAGTTGTATGGAGAAACTCAAAGTTAATAAAACACCAGGGCCTGACGGTTGGCATCCAAGAATCTTAAAGGAAATGAAAAATGAGATTGTTGTTCCATTAGAAATTATTTTCAAGAAATCCATCATATCCGGGGATGTCCCAAGAGAATGGAAGCTAGCTAACGTTACTCCCATATTAAAAAAAGGTGACAAAAAGAAACCAAATAACTATAGGCCTATAAGTTTGACTTCAGTCGTAGGAAAAATAATGGAAACTATCATCAGAGATGCTATCGAACATCATTTAGAAAGTAACCGTTTGATAAATGATAGCCAGCATGGTTTCAGACGGAAACGTTCTTGCGTGACTAACTCGAATTCTACAACACAGTTATATCGAATTATGACAAAAGAAACAATATAGATTTAATATATCTAGACTTTGCAAAAGCTTTTGATACCGCGTCACACGAAAGACTACTTACTAGATTAGCTTCACACGGAATAAGTTGGACTAGTAATTGGTTGAATGATCGAAAACAGAGAGTTGTTTTAAATAGAAAAACTTCTAGATGGAAAAATGTTACAAGTGGAGTTCCTCAGGGTTCCGTTCTTGGGCCACTTCTATTCATAGTATATATAAATGATATAGACCATGGACTAAAATCTACTGTTTCCAAATTTGCTGATGATACAAAACTGCGGAATGGCAAACGATCACTTAAACCAATTAGATATTCAAGAAGATTTAGATAAATTACAGCAATGGTCTGAAAAGTGGCTAATGAAATCTAACACAAGTAAATGCAAGGTAATGCACATAGGTAAAAATAACAGTAAGTACGATAACAAGTTATTTGGAAATTCGTTAACAAAAGTGAATAGTGAAAAAGATCTCGGCGTAATTATCAGTAACGGTCTCAAATCATCCAAGCAGTGTATTTCAGCCTCTGAGAAAGCAAATAAGATTCTAGGACTGATTGCGCGATCTTTTGACTTCAAAAGTCTATCACTCATTAACAAGCTATATAATTCGTTAGTTCGTCCACATTTGAAATATGCTGTTTCCGTATGGTCACCGAATCTCATTAAAAACATTGACAGACTGGAAAAAGTATAATGGCGAGCAACAAAACTGATTCCAAATATCAAAAATAAACCATACGAAAACCGACTAAAACATATGAATCTGTTTTCCCTAAAAAAGCGTAGACTCAGAGGTGACTTGATACAGGTCTTTAAAATTCTAAAGGGAATTGACAACATAAAAAGTGACAAAATTTTCACAGTGAATGAGAATCCGACGAGAAACAATGGTCTCAAACTGTCCTGAAATAGATTCAATTTGGAAGTGGGTAGAAACAACTTCGTCAACCGTGTAGTTAATGAATGGAATAAACTTCCTGTAATGATTATAATCTATTTTATATTATTTGTTTTTGTTTTGTTATCATTTGCCTGTTTGATTCTCATTTATTATTAGTTATTTGTCAATTTATTATTATGTACTATTTACCCGTTTGTTTATTATCTAACTATACCTATGCATTTATTTATGTATTTTATTTGTTATTTACATTATTATAGTTTTTATTTATTCATTTATTATTATTTTTATTTTTTTTTCGCATCCGACCTAGATATGGACCAAAAGGTCTCCTGTCGGCATGCTCCGCCTTTGTAATCCTTTGTAATCCTTTGAAGATTGGCATACAGGATAAGCAAACCAGGTCCAAGGTGGTTTGCCAGCTTCTGTAACAATGCACGGTATGTAAAGCGGACTCCACACCATCAATATTATTGCGCAATATTCCGTACTGTACAATATCATTGACGGCGTAGGGATGGTATTGAACAGGCACAAGTGTTTGGCCTGTACATTTGATATCTTCAGTATATTGTGTCATTCTTCAATACCTTCCCTACACAATCAGTATCGTTGTACAATACGGAATATTGCGCAATAATATTGATTGTGTAGGGACCGCTTAAGACTTTCTCCATTATGGCTCTGTTAATTGCTGTAAAATTCTACTGATGTCCAGATATGGTCGTTATCGGAGAACATTTCTTCTAGCACTGCATCAAATGCTTTGTCTACATCATCGGCATTTGCCGACGTACTAGCTGCTGCAAACTGTATGGATCGACGACTCATAAACTTGCGTCGGCAGTCATCGTGATAGCGTGGATCAGCCGCATGGAGATCGCTTAAGGTACCGTGCACTCTATGTTCTACCTCAATTGACAAGTCATCTTGTCGCCGATGGCAAACATCAAGGATGACCTCCTTGAAAAGCTTAATATCCTTCTCTCGATCTGCTGTTCTGTAAAGTTTAGCTTGCCTCCAGCAATCTGGGTGACGGGGGTCAAGTTCCAGGACTTCTTACCACAGAACAGTGTTGCTGAAAGTCAAAGGCTGAGCACCCAGAACGCCGCTGTGTCATCACTCCAGGCTGATCATATCCTGCCTGACTTGTGGTTCCCCTTTTTCGCTTAAGATGGCGTAGTATGCGCTCCTTTGATGTGTAAGTCGAAACACAACTGTTGTGGCAAGGCACTTTAACTTACACTTTCTGGAAAGACGTAGAGTGCGGGGTGATCTAATAGAGGTGTTCAAGTGGATCAAAGGCTTTAACAAGGGCGATGCAAGCAAGGTCATCATATTAAAACAACAGGACAGGACTCGCAGTAATGGTTATAAACTGGGTAAATTTAGATTTAAAAAGGAAATAGGCAAAAATTGGTTTACTAAAAGGGTGGTCGACGAATGGAATAAACTTAGTAACCATGTAGTAAGCGCTGAAATATCAGTTGTTTTAAGAAACGATTAGACAACTTTATGGATGGGGATGGCAGGTGGTGATGGATACGGAGCTGGCTAGTGTAGGCCTTATGGTCTCTTGCAGTCTCCTTCATTCTTATGTTCTTATGTTCTTAAGTAATGGTCATGTCCTTGTCCGCTTCATATTGGCGTTGCAGAGATACATGGATGTCGTCACCTCTTTTGTGGCTGGGCTCAATTATCTTCTCAATACAAACACCTTTTGCAGCAACTAGTTTCCCTGCAGTCTTGGTCCCACAAATGGCACACTCATCCTTCACCTCCTCCATTTTAGACGCCTGTAACTGTGATCCCTTTTCATTTATCTGAAATACAGAAAGGAGTATTAATAGATACTTTAGCGCCAAATAATAGCCATATAGTAATGATAGTAGTCATATTCAATGGGAGACAAAACCAATTAAATAAAAGATGCAGAATGAAATACAATAAAAGTAATGATATGGAATATTCAATGTTCATCACTATCGCAGGGGCCATTTTGGCGGCAGCCATCTTGGATTTGCATGCATTGCACGCCAAAAAGACGCAAAAAAAATATGTCTCTAAGTGGATTAATAATCAAGTTATGACTATTTTATAGTTTTTCAGATCAGCGGCAGCCATCTTGGCAGCCATCTTGAATATTTCGATTTCCCGTAAGGTGCCAGATTCTGAATGAGTAAGTCTCATGCACGGTTAGGGCCTCAATCACTGTTTGGCGGATGCAGGACTAGTAGTCCCGGCACCACTCGTCACGTCATTCTCTCTCTCTCTCTCTCTCTCTCTCTCTCTCTCTCTCTCTCTCTCTCTCTCTCTCTCTCTCTCTCTCTCTCTCTCTCTCTCTCTCTCGGTTTCTCTCTCTCTCTCTTTCTCTGCATCTCTCGGTCTCCTTCTCATTCTCCCTCTCTCTCTCTGTCTCCCTCTCATTTTCTCTCTCTCTCTCTCTCTCTCTCTCTCTCTCTCTCTCTCTCTCTCTCTCTCTCTCTCTCTCTCTCTCTCTCTCTCTCTCTCTCTCTCTCTCTCTCTCTTTCTCTCCCCCCTCTCTCTCTCTCTCTTCCTCTCTCTTATTTTCTCTCGCTTTCATTTTCACTTTCTCTCTCATTCTCTCTTTCCTCTTCTCTCTCTCTCATTCTCTCTCTCTCTCTCTCTCTCATTCTCTCTCTGTTTCTCTCTCTCACTCCCTATCTCTCTCTCTCTCTCCCTCTCTCTCTCTCATTCTCTCTCTGTTTCTCTCTCTCTCTTTCCCTCTCTCTATCTCATTCTCCTCTCTTATTTTCTTTTTTCTCTCATTTTCCCTCTGTCTGTCTGTCTTTCTGTCTCTTTCTCTCTTTTTCTCTCTCTCCCTGTCTCCCTCTCATTCTCTC
>NC_134800.1:48354344-48356844 GCF_046742065.1 Oratosquilla oratoria
GAGGAGGAGGAAGAGAAGGAAGAGAAGATGGAGGCGAAGGAAGAGGAGGAGGAGGAGGCGGATGCAAAACGAGGAAGACGAAGGCAAAGAAGGAGTAGGAGGAGGAGGAGGAGGAAGAGTTGGAAGAAAAGGAGAAGGCAGAGGAGGAGGAGGAGAAGGAAGAGGAAGAAGAGTTGATGGAAGAGAAGGCGGAGGAGGAGGAGGAGGAGCAGAAGGAAGAGTTGGAAGAAGAGGAGGAGGCGGCGGCGGCGGTGACGGCGGCGGAGGAGGAGAAGGAGAAGGAGGAGGAGGAGGAGGAGGAGGAGGAGGAGGAGGAGGAGGAGGAGGAGGCAGGTGAGCGCGTAAGAGTGTCTGGCAAAGGTAGAATGCGGGGAGCCAGTCTCCTCATAGAAGTTGTCGGAAGCGGAGGTCGTGTTGTCTACGCCGCCGTCGCCGCCCAGACCGCTCTCGTTCGCTCGCTCACTCGGACTGTTGAAGTCCTCAGCCGGTCGACGTCGTCCGAGCCGCGTGTCCCAAAATCTCGACATTTTCCTCATTTCCCTTCATCCCCCCTCCCCTCCTTTCCCTTCCCTTTCTCCTCTTCTTCTTCTCCTCCTCGGTCTTTTCTTCCCCCATCCACCCACTTTCGAATTCGTTTTGTTTTGTTTTCTGTCTTGTGCGGGGGAGACGGTTGTGTCTGTTGGTTCGTCTGTCTGAGACGGACAGACAGGGAGAGAAAGAGAGAGAGAGAGCTTGTAGTTTCTCTTTCTCTGTCACTCTTTTTGATACACATCGACAGGGAGTTGTACATCGCCTTGTTGGGGTAAGTTCATTATCTTAGTTTTACATAAAGAAGAAAAAAGAAAATAAAAGATGAAAAAATATGTTCTAAATACACGGTTCTTACCTCTTCCGTCTCATTAAACAGAAATGGAAAAGACAGAAATTGAGAGAGAATGGGTACAGTGAGAGATGCGTGTGATATATTCAAAGTTTGGATGAATAAATCTTGTGGTTATGACCAAATCATCACAACCAATCACAAGGAATCACAGATAATGAAAACCAATAAAACTTAACGTCGACATGACGTCATAGCGAGTGACAAGAAAATATAGATTTCTTTTCGTTGTCATTGTCTTTACAATTTATCTTTTATTTTGAGTGGATGTACACGTTAATTTGCATTTTTACAGAATGTACATATTCATTACAAAAGCGAGAATGTGTAAATTTATTTCTTATTTCATGAAAAATGTAAGAATTCTTTGTATAATTACCCCAAGTCAGTCATGTGAGAGATTACCTCATCTCTCGCACATTTGAAAACGAAAAAACCGTTATCATTTACTGATTTCTTCAATCTAAAATAACAAGTACTTTTTTCTTTTTTTCTTATGAAAAATATATTTAATCCAACCTCAATATTTCTGCGCTCATTTGTACATTATTTATAACCAACTCTGGCCGTATTTTTTGTTTTTATTTTTCATCTGAAATGTAAAATTTTAGTCGTTTGCATTGTGTATTGTATATAATGACAAGATACTTCTTATCTTTATTCCTCCCTCCTCTATAATCTTTTTCTTTTTTCTTTTTAAACCTGATGGAAGAAAGCTAATATTTATTATTATGAAATATGGAGAGACGAGGAGTTAAAGAATACAAAAGAGGCAATGTTCTAGTAGATACACGCGTACACACACACACACACACACACACACACACACACACACACACACACACACACACACACACACACACACACACACACACACACACACACACACACACACACACACACACACACACACACACACACACACACACACACACACACACACACACACACACACATATGACACGCTCTGATACGACACAGCGTGTCATGTCCCTTAAAGAGACACAATCCACGTCTATGACACTCATAGGACACAGAAATGACGTGCGTTATTACACGCTGGAGTATATAAGTCTTATGTGATATGTCACTGACACAGATGACACATGTCACTCAGCGTTACGGACGCTCCCAGTGACACAAATGTGTCACGAACACTTATATGTGTCACTTGCATAGACATGACACACTTTCGGTGTCACGGACACAGAAGTGACACGATTCGTGTCACAAACAGACACAACGAAGACGACCTAATTCTAAATTCCGACAGACGATGTTATTTAGTATTAGAATGATCTCCAATCTAAATAGTTCTAAGAAACTTCATCTAGGATTCGATCGTATTCGATCACAACGTTAGTTTGCGACACGAAGCGACACATTCGACACACGCCGCGTCTGACACAAATCCACGTGTCAGACAGACACTGAAATGACACATTTACTGTCTACAGGCGATTTTATTCACGCGGGAGTGTGCGGGAGGGAGGTGGAGAGGCCCAACATCGAGTCCAGGGACGTCATATCAGTGACGTATTCATGGCATCACACCCATGGAATGACGTATTTATTACGTCACACCCATTTGCTGACGTGGCTATTACGTCACGCTCATCT
>NC_134800.1:48364344-48366844 GCF_046742065.1 Oratosquilla oratoria
AATAAAAAACTATAATAATGTAAATAACAAATAAAATACATAAATAAATGCATAGGTATAGTTAAATAATAAACAAACAGGTAAATAGTAAATAATAATAAATTGACATATAACTAATAATAAATGAAAATCAGATAGACAAATGATAACAAAACAAAAGCAAATAATATAAGATAAATTATAATCATTACAGCATCTTGCTTAGGTATTTATCTAACTGATTCTTAAAGCTTCGAACTGAACTACATTGCACTACCTGTGCAGGAAGTTTATTCCATTCATTTACTACACGGTTGGCAAAGTTGTTTCTACCTACTTCCAAATTAAATCTATTTCCGGATAGTTTGAGACCATTGTTTCTTGTCTGATTCTCATTCAATGTGAAAATTTTGTCACTTTTGATGTTGTCAATTCCCTTTAAAATCTTAAAGACCTGTATCAAGTCACCTCTGAGTCTACGCTTTTTTTAGGGAAAACAGATTCATGTGTTTTAGTCGATTTTCGTATGATTTATTTTTGATATTTGGAATCAGTTTTGTGGCTCGCCGTTGTACTTTTTCCAGTCTGTCAATGTCTTTAATGAGATTCGGTGACCATACAGAAACAGCATATTCCAAATGTGGACGAACTAACGATTTATATAGCTTGTTAATGAGTGATGGACTTTTGAAATCAAAAGATCGCGCAATCAGTCCCAGAATCTTATTTGCTTTCTCAGAGGCTGAAATACACTGCTTGGATGATTTGATTTGATAACGGTTATACACAAACAACCGATTCTTCTACAAATAACAGACTTCCACAAATAACGGACTCTACCAAATAACGAATATATTATCTGAAATAACGGACATTTATAGGAAGCGGACACAAATAACGATTTTTTTTAAATAACGGACAACTACATATTGATAATTAAATTCAACATGAATTCGAGGTTAAACTATTTTTAGATTCGCGTTCAGTTGATCAGGAAATGACCACCATTGGTAAAAATATAAGAACATAAAAATGAAGGAGACTGGAAGAGGCCATAAGGCCTACACTAGGCAGTTCCATGTCCATGACCACCTATTATCCCCATTCATAAAGTTATGTGACCTTTTCTTAAAGCAACCGATAGTTACAGCGCTCACTACATGGTTACTAAGTCTATTCCATTCGTTAATTACTCTATTGGTACACCAGTTCTTGAAGTATGGAAGACAAATGAGTGGAAGGGTGGTGAGTTAAACACAGAACAGTTGGAGTTTTATTCACTGACGTTTCGTCCTTACCAGGACATGTACTTTGAAAATGTCCTGGTAAGGACGAAACGTCAGTGAATAAAACTCCAATTGTTCTCTGTGTTTAACTCACCACCCTTCCACACACCAGTTTTTGCGTATTTCCTTCTTCAACCTAAATTTGTCCAGACTAAGGAGCTTAAATGTGAAAAAAGAAAATATTATTTGCTGTTATATTCGTTACTATTATAATCATGATTATAATTATTACTATCATTGTTGCTACTTTTGATATTAATATTATTGTTATCACTATTGTTATTGTTATTATTATTATTATTATTGTTATCATTTTCATTATTATTATTATTATTATTATTATTATTATTATTATTATTATTATTATTATTATTATTATTATTATTATTATTATTATTTTCATTATTATTGTTATTGTTATCATTATTATAATTACTATTCATTAACATTATTTTTATCCATCTTTCAATTGTTTAATTCGTTATGAAATACGGAGACAAAGTTGTTTCGCCATCTGAGACATTGAGGACATATGTATTTCAATATATATATATATATATATATATATATATATATATAATATATATCAATATATATATATATATATATATATATATATAGATATATATATATATATATATATATATATATATATATGTATGGTGTGACGTTGCGAAACTCCCTCTATCGTGAGGTTAGGACGGTGTCCCTTACGGGGGTAACCTTTGAATCGTGGACTTTAATGAACCATGCCGTTGGTCCACCTTGTGATAGGGTTCGAACCGCCATCACCTCGAACTCCGTCGCCTAGCGAGCATACTGAATATATCTTATATATATATATATATATATATATATATATATATATATATAAAAATAAAATAAATAAAATATATATATGTATATAAATATATATCTATATTATATATATAATATATATATATATATATATATATATGTTTATGTATATATATGTATATATATATGTATATATATATATATATATATATATATATATATATATATGTATATATATGCAGAAAGCACACGAAATCAATGAACGGAATACTGAACATTTTCGTCTACTAAGACATCTTGAGTATAAAGACATACAATGGATGACGGCTTAGAGTAATAAGAGGAAGACAGGGGAGGTCACAACAATAAACGTGCAGTGCGCGGCATGCCTTCAATAATAGAAAAAATAACGAAAGTGGCAATTGTTCACACGAAAC
>NC_134800.1:48369344-48376844 GCF_046742065.1 Oratosquilla oratoria
TGAAGTTGAACCAAGGGCACGGTTCATTAAAATCCACGCTACAAAGTCTTCTGTGAGGGGCACCGTTCTAGCCTTCCGACAGGGGGAGTTCGTGACATTAAACCAGATTATCATCAGGTTAAGTTTAGTTATATCTAAGTATATTAACGCGTTAAACGAAACTTAGGTTAATTCTAGTTAAACCCAATTATTCATATGCTTAAACCTTCACTGGGAATCGATGTATATACTTAACCCGATTAATGAACCAGTTTAGAGTTAACGCAGAGAATGATTGGTAATCAAATTAGGTTTAGGTCAGGTTAGGTTACGTTAGGTCATGTAAGGAGATTATAAATTAGGTTATACTAAACCAGGATTAAATTTTACGAAACCTTGAAGAGGCCCCCAGGACTAAGATGTCGTGATAACCATTAATAACAACAGTAATGATAACAATAACAACAATGATTATAATAAAAATAATGATATTAGGAATAGTAATAGTAACAATAACAGTAACAAAAATAACAACAGTAGTAATGATAATAACAGTAATAATAATAATGATAATAACAATAATAATAATAATAATAATAATAATAATAATAATAATAATAATAATAATAACATTAATGGTAGTAATGACAATAATAATAATAATACTGATAATGATAATATTAGTAATAATAGTAATAATGATAATATTATTAATAAATATTAATAATAGCAATAATAATAACAATAATAATAATAATAATAATAATAATAATAATAATAATAATAATAATAATAATAATAATAATAATAATAATAATAATAATAATAATAATAATAATAATAATAATAATAATAATAACTAATAGTAAGAACAATATATTAATAACAATAATAACAATAAGAAGAACAACAATGATAATTTCAATGATAACATTAGTAATAATAATAATAACTGTAACAACAATAATAATAATGATAATAATACTACTAGTAATAATAATAATACAATAATAATAATAATAACAATAATAATAATAATAATAATAATAATAATAATAATAATAATAATAATAATAATAATAATAATAATAATAATAATGATAATAATAATAATAATGATAATATCAATAATAATAGTAATAATAATAGTATTAATAATAATAATAACAACGATAATAGTAATAATAGTAACGATAATGATGTCAATAACAATAATGATGATAAAGACAAAATAACAAAAACATCAACAAATAATAATAATAACAATAACAACAACCATAACTCACACAAAACTCAACTGCAACAACAACAGCACTCACGTTGGGGGCTACAGGTCGCTATTCCAACAACAGTTGGGAAATTATCAGTTCCGCCCGTCGTCGCCGCGGTTTGCCGGTCCGCCGCGGTCCGCCCGCGCCGCCGCCGCCGCCCTGGCCGCCTCCTTGGCTTTGTTTACTCAACGTTATAGGAATAAAACACGACCCGGGGCTCGATAACAATGGAAGGGAGGGACGCTAACGACTTGGCCGCCTGCGAGCGAATACTAGGAATTGGCGGAAAGGGTGATTATTTTCTAGTTTCCACTATAGCTTGTGTTAGCCACGAGGTTGGTTTTATTGTATGTACAGTATATACATATCTATATCTATATCTACCTACGCACCTACCTACCTACCTATCTATCTATCTATCTATCTATCTATATATCTATCTATCTATCTATATATATATATATATATATATATATATATATATATATGTATATATATATATATATATATATATATATATATATGTGTGTGTGTGTGTGTGTGTGTGTGTGTGACTTTCATTTCGTCCTGCCGCCAGCTAATTTTATTCGTCTGAGAGTAGTACACTGCTCATGCATATGCGTATACATATACATATACAGTACACATACACATACACATGCATATACATATTCATATAAACATATACATATACATAAGAATATACATATACATATTCGCTTAAACATATACATATGAATATCCATATACATATACACATACATGTGAATATATGTGTACTGTATACGTATACATATACATTTACACATACTTGTATAAATACATATGTATATATACATAGACACATATGTAAACACATACACATATAGTTATTTATCCGTGCACAAATGAATATACATATCCATTTTGAAATATTTCACATCATACTGGAACAACGTATGCAAAATTACCATGTTGAATTACCAAAGTTGAAGAAAGAGATCGCTTTCGTGTATTACATTTTCAGAGTAAAAAAGACACAATTGTGGTAGTTATGCAAACACACGAAGAAAAATACGCGGGCAAGAGGGGCATATGTCGATAGGAAAGAGATGTGGAAGGTGCAATGACCTCATCTAACTTTATTTGACCTCACCTGCCCTAGGCTTATCCGATGGGAATTAATTGATAATTAGGTCAACACTGTGTCATATTCAAAACGTCTGTAACTCATATTTACATTACTATTACAGGAACCTGAGTTTAAATATTATCTCATTGAGTATTTTGATTTGATTAATATTTTAACTTCTGCCTAGTCAATATATGATAAGTTTCTGTTTTATGTTGGGATAATATGAATTTTTCTTGGGCAATCGTTATGCTATATTTAAAATAAAGACTAGTCTATATGTTGATTTACTAGTTCATTCTATATAAAATCTAGCACAGTCCTTACAAGGAATTACTCATATATTACTTTGAGTATTTTTGTATGAAAATCCTGTTGAAAGTGTTTTATATATAAAAAGACCTTTACATCTAATTAGATATAAAAAATGACCGATATAATAACCAAGAAATTAATACCAAAATTACGCAGTAAATGTGCGCCTAGTTATGGGTTCGAGTCCTGCACTTCTCTCCACTTCCCAACAGTCCCCAAAGCACATAATAGGGCAAAGGTGGCGGCTTCGGCCACAGCTACTCAGCGCCTCCTGGCGTATTAGGCTCCTTACCTTCCTTCCGTCTTGACCCGTTGAGGTCAGGTCAAATGAGGCGAAGTTGGGTCACGATACAGTTCTCATGACCTCAATATCATTAATACTATCAATACCATTATTACTGTCATTGTTGTAGTTGTTGTTGTTGTTGTTATTGTTAATATTATCATCATTATCACAATTGTCTTTATTACTTTCACTCTTATCTATTATCTATTATTATTATTATTATTATTATTATTATTATTATTATTATTATATTATTACTATTATTATTATTACTATTATTATTTTATTATTATTATTACTATTATTATTATTATTATTATTATTATTATTATTTTTATTATTATTATTATTATTGATATTGTTATTATTATTATTATTATCATTACTATTATTATTATTATTATTATTTTTATTATTATCATTATTATTATTATCATTATTATTATTATTATTATTATTATTATTATTATTATCATTATTATTATTATTATTATTATCATTATTATTACTATTATCATTATTACTATTATCATTATTATTATCATTATTATTATTACTATTCCCCGTCTGGGGTATTGGCTGGATGTTATTGTGGCAAAGTATCATGCAGCTGATACTTTAGGGTCTATATGGGGCTCCCCTACGGGCCAGAGCCACATATAATTTTGTCTGTGATCAATGAAATCTCTGTTCATAGAGAAATTATGATACTTTATTATACTGTGACTGTCCCTCCGTTATGCTGTCCCCCCACTCTTGTTACTGTCCTGTACCATTTCTCTGAATATTCATTTCCTTTCTTTGCCTAACCCTGTGGTGGGGGAAAAGAATACTGCCACCAAGTCTTCCCACTTGAGTCGTATGAGGCGACAAAAACGGGACGGGGATAGGACTAGGCATCCTTCTCCCTGTAGCCCCAAATAGGACATTCCTTAAAGAAATAAAGGCATAAAAGGGTCTAGGAGTTTTCCAACCAGTACCCTAAGGCTTGGGTCTTTTAATGTGCGTGAATGTGGTACAGATGAGAGTAAAAGGGAAGAGATAGGCAGTATGTTTGTGAGAAGAAAGATGGATGTGTTGGCTTTGAGTGAAACTAAGTTGAGAGGGAGGGGCGAGTGTGAGTTTGGGAGTGTAGCTGGGAGGATTTCAGGAGTGAAGAGAGGATGAGGGAGAGAAGAGGTGGCTATACTAGTACGTGAAGAGATAGGTAAGCGTGTAGTGGAGTGGAAAGAGGTTTCTTCAAGGTTAATGTGGATGAAAATGAAACTGGGGAGATGTGGGCTTTTGTAAGTGCATATGGGCCTGGTAGTGAGAAGAGTGTAGAGGAAAGGTAGGCTTTTTAGATGGATTTAAATGAGTGCATAGAGGGATTAGGGAGAAATGTCAATGTAGCGGTACTGAGAGACCTTAATGCCAGGGTAGGAAATGAACCAATAGACGGAGTGGTTGGGAAGTGTGGAGTCTCAGGTAGAATCGTAGTGGAGATTTGATGGTGATGTGTCTAGAGAATTGATGATAGCGAATACAGTGTTTAGGAAGAAAGTCAAGCATAGATACACATAGGAGAGGGTGGTGGATAGAAGGGGGGTAGATAGAGCGTTAATGGACTATATAGTGGTAACCAGGAGCATGGCAGGAAGAGTTAAGGATGTACATGTTCTAAGGGGAGAGAGTGGGGGAATATTAGATCATTTTTTGGTGGAAGATAAGTTGAGGGTGGAGGATAGATGGAGAAAGAGGAAAAGAACAAAAGGTAGGGAGGTGCTTAGAGTGAACTGTTTAAATGAGAAAAAAGAAGTACAAGAAGATTTATATATATATATATATATATATATATATATATATATATATATATATATATATATATATATATATACATACATATATATATACATTACATATACATATATACAATATATATATATGTATAAATGTATACATACACACACACAAACACACACACAGACATACAGACACACACACACACACACACACACACACACACACACACACACACACACATATATATATATATATATATATGTATATGTATATATATATATGTATATATATATATATATATATATATATATATAATCAATTTAATATAAACCCTATGAATATTTACGACAGCATACTAACTAGTATCAATTAACTTGCATTCACCAAGATTCCTATCTGGAATGTTATTGCATTGATTCTCGTTTAATTAATACTAGCTAGGATGACAGCCTCAATCATCATCAAAGTGTCTATCAATGAGCTAACTCTCTGTGTGAAGGAAATATTCAATTTATTTGGATTGAAGAACTAGTGCGTTTTTTACTTCATAGATACTTTGTCTCTCTATTATTTTTCTTTCTACAAGACAGGCTGATCTCTACAAGTCAGTAGATACAAGAACAATAACAAAAACAAGAATAAGAACAAGGAAAAGAAAAACAGATGTAATAACAGCAACGATTATTTATTTCAGTATTGATGATGTAATTATATGAAAGAGCCTTGCTTTCATAAATTTTTGTACACACACACACACACACACACACACACACACACACACACACACACACACACACACACACACACACACACACACACACACACACACACACACACACACGCCTATATATATATATATATATATATATATATATATATATATATATATGTATATATATATATATATATATATGTATATATATCTGTTTGTGTATGTGCACACAAACACACAAAAAACTCTTACCTGGCAAGATTTAGTTACCACAAAAATAATTAAAAAGTGCGACAATCACAAGAAACTACATATTCTATGAAGAGTCATCATCCCACAGTACACCCTAATCATTAATATACAGACTAACACAGTCAGCAAGCTGTGTAGCAACAGCAACCTCCCAGCTTCTTCAGGGACCAAAATTCCAGCTACCTCCAGCAAATGCCAAGATCGCCCACACTCCAGAAACTGACGACCAGCTTCTACCTACCTCTCCTAGTATCCTCGTACTCAGCACGACTTATATTCAAATCCTGTATGTGAATTTCAATCATATTGTTTACCTGAAGATGGCTGTATGAGCCAACCGAAACGTTGTATTTCATCTTTTTTTTGTAATGTTCGTTTTTCAAATAGCATTATGGATTTCGGAAGCCTGGTGTTTTACTTCTCTTCGAGTTATAAACTATCCATTCGGAAGAGTGAGAAAATCACTCAGAAGATAGTGGACACAGATTTAGCGCTGATTTTCAATCATACATGTCTACAAGAGAACTTATTGTCTATTTATACCGATATATATATATATATATATATATATATATATATATATGTATGTATATATATATGAATATATATATATATACATATATGTATGTATATGTATATATACATATATATATATGTATATATATATATATATATACATACGTACATATATATATATATATATATATATATATATATATATATATATATACAGACATGACAATTGAATAGACCGCAAGAAAAATGCATGTCTGCTCTAATTTAATGTTTAATGTTATTCAAATTTACCTAATATATTTAGATTTATGTTTCAGATTACATGCAAGATTAATCAAGCATGCCGCGAGCCAAAGGAGCACTAGACCTATCTGAATTTCAGCGAGGTTATATTGTGGGTCAACATGAAGGTGGGCTTAGTCAACGCAAAATATCTGAAAATCTGTCAATACCCTTTTCTACTTTTAATAGAGTGATCGTACAATTCACCAGAGAGGGCAAGAAGGGCAGAAAACCTCATTCAGGTCGTCCCGGGCCCTTAGAAGTGACCTTGCGTCTTGTCAAAAGAAATGTCAAAGAGGATCCACGTTGCAAGGCCTCTGACGTAGCAGCACAAGCTGTCAGGTATCTTCACAAGCTGGGTTACTATGGCAGAGCTGCAAGAAGGAAACCACTCCTTCGTTCAGCCAATATCAAGTGCAGAAAAGATTGGGCTGTTGAAATGGTGAAGAGACCTGTGGTCTTTTGGAGCACTGTCATTTTCTCTGACGAGTCACGATTCGCATTATTTTTTGACAGTGGAAGAGTGTGGGTCTGGAGACTCTGTAGTCAAGAGTTTGACCTCAAAAGACTGTAGCCAATAGTGAAACATGGTGGTATTTAAATAATGGTGTGGGGTGCAATTTGGAGTGATGGTCGATCAGAGCTCGTGGAGTGTCAAAGAAAACGGGCAAGGGAGCGGCAGCAGAAACATTATGTCAGAATTCACAGATTCGGTAATTCATATGCAATACACACCAATAGGAGAGGATATTTACCAAATAATCAAATAGGAACAAGATACTAAAAAGAAGCCAATTATTCAGGTCAAACGAGGCCAGTGATGGCTACAGTCGAGGTCATCTGGGTGACCTGACACACGGTGAGCATCACCATTTGCACAAATAAATAAACTCAAGACGGACTTCTGTCTTCAGCGTTGAAAAACACACACAAAATCTCATTGATGTTTATATAGGTATATGTGCATGTGTGTATGTATATGTATATTCACATG
>NC_134800.1:48384344-48389344 GCF_046742065.1 Oratosquilla oratoria
TATATATATATATATGATATGTATATATATATATATATATATATATATATACATATAACAAGATTGCAAATTCGTTTGGCAAACTGCGCTCAAAAGTCTTCGAGAAAAAACCTAAGACTCAACCCAAGTCTCGGTATGCACAGCAGTGCGTAGATCGACTCTTCTTTATGGAGCAGAGACCTGGACCATGTACAGAAGACACCTGAAACATTCAGAAAAGTTCCAAATCAACAGCCTTCACTTGGAAAGACCGTGTCCCTCAAATGCTGGTTTTAGGTCGAACGGACTACACAGGCATAGAAGCATTGGTTACTATGCTCTAACTACGGTGGCTGAGGCATCTGAGGCATTCATATGCCAGAAGGTCGGCTTCCTAGGCAAGTCCTGTCTGGACAGATTCAGGAAGAACACTGAAGGCCTGGTGGCCCCAAGAGAAAATAATAAAGATCAAGCCAAGACATCCCTCCAGCAAACCTGGAAACTTTAGCCACTGACCTGGAAGTCTAAAATCATATTTATTTTTAATCAGTTGATGTAAAACTTCGGACATCAAATGCAGGACCCTCACACAGTTTGTGCGTGACTGTTAATGTTCCAAGTGCGCTCCGAATGCACTACGAATTTTTGGTCCAACGAAGAACGAAGAAGAAAAAAAGTAAAACACAAAACTTAAACCCGCATAGCGCTCACGTCATAATGCTCGTGCGCGGCCGCTTCGCGCAAAACCAAGGAACCCAATCAGAAACCCTCAATGCGTAAAGGAATTAAAATTGTAATAATAATAGTGATAAGAGAAACCAAATAATTATAATAATAATGGTAATAATAACAACAATATTAATAATATTAATAAAAATAATGATAACAATAATAATAACAATAACAATAATGATAATAACAATAACAACAATAACAATAATAATAATAATAATAATAATAATAATAATAATAATAATAATAATAATAATAATAATAGTAATAGTAATAATAATAATAATAATAATAATAGAAATAACAATAACAATAATAATATTATTATTATTATTATCATTATTATTAGTAATGATAATGATAATAATAATAATAATAATAATAATAATAATAATAATAATAATAATAATAATAATAATAATAATAATAATAATAATAATAATAATGATAATAATAATGATAATAATAATAACAATACTAACAACAATACTAATTACAATAAAGCCGCATACATATCACATAGACACATATTGCCATTGCCTTTCTGACAAGGTACCACGAAGACGGCAAGAAAAAAATCGCCTGGCGGCAGCCACAATTGAATAAGAAGAGTACCACCCGGTACGAAAGGGGTTCATATATATGCTGATTCCCTGAAATCTGTGTATCCAAGATCCTTGATGGTTTTCTTGAACTTTTCATTAAAGCGGGGAACCGCATCTTCTCCAGATCCTCTCGCGCGACATGACGTCATATCCGGTGTCAACAAACACTGATTAGCTGTCGGATGCGCGTCTGTGTGTGTGTGTGTGTGTGTGTGTGTGTGTGTGTGTGTGTGTGTGTGTGTGTGTGTGTGTGTGTGTGTGTGTGTGTGTGTGTGTGTGTGTGTGTGTGTGTGTGTGTGTGTGTATGTGTGTGTGTGTGTATGTATGTGTGTGTGTGTGTGTGTGTGTGTGTGTGTGTGTGTGTGTGTGTGTGTGTGTGTGTGTGTGTGTGTGTGTGTGTGTGTGTGTGTGTGTGTGTGATTCACTATGGTCTTGAATCACGTGTTGGACTCGTGATGGACAGTTATTAACCTCTCGGATGAGAACTCAGAGCACACACATGTATACAAGTACAAACGTAGTGTCTGATACTCTTTGTGTGTGTGTGTGTGTGTGTGTGTGTGTGTGTGTGTGTGTGTGTGTGTGTGTGTGTGTGTGTGTGTGTGTGTGTGTGTGTGTGTGTGTGTGTGCGTGCGTGTGTGTGATTATGATTGTTGATTTGTATATTATGTGCATATTTACCTAATTCTATTTATCTAATTGTTGTATCCAGTAAAGGAACTACACTCGTAGGGTCCTGTGTCTTATCTTAGTCCCCAGTCAACGTACATATTCTTAAATTTGTGTGTGCGTGTGTGTGTGTGTGTGTGTGTGTGTGTGTGTGTGTGTGTGTGTGTGTGTGTGTGTGTGTGTGTGTGTGTGTGTGTGTGTGTGTGTGTGTGTGTGTGTGTGTGTGTGTGTGTGTGTGTGTGTGTGTTATTCATGGTCTTGGATCACGTGTTGGACTCGTGATCGATAGCTATTGCCCTCCCGAAAAAGAGCTCAGAGCTCATATACGACCGATCTATGGGTAATGCTGTGTCCATACACCCATCTCCCCGTCCACGAGAGTCGGAGTAACGACTCGCAGCGCAGTGATACTTAAATGATTTCATCCCTGGGCGGGATTGGAACTCGGATCGCCGTGGTGGCGGCCGCGAAAGCTAACACTGCACCGTCGAGTCGAGTCGTGTGTGTGTGTGTGTGTGTGTGTGTGTGTGTACATGTGCGTATACAATTCTTGTTCGATTTTTCATTTTCTCTCATTTTGCTTACTTCCCAAATAATCTATTTTTAATGTCATGATGTCAAACAACTCTCCCTCTTCTGTCTTTTTTTATTTTCATCTTTATTTGTTTATCCTCTTATCTTCTACTATGACAGACTGCATTGGCTATTTCAGAGAAATTTATACATAGAAATATGCATACATACATACATACATACATACATACATACATACATACATACATACATATATGTATGCATACTCACACACATACGTACATACCTACATACATACATACATACATACATACATACATACATACAAACATACATACATACATGCATACATACATACATACATACATACATACATACATACATACATACACACATACGTACATGCGGATGATTCATCCCCCACCCTGATGATGAATATTTTGCATAACTGACGAATCATCAAGTTGTTGAATCAGGAAGATTCTAGGAAGTCGCTAATCACTGGCCTGCCCTCTTCCAGTCAAGCCGTATTTTCATTTTTTTTTTTATCTTAAAAAAAATCCTACTCATGCTATTACCTGAAACACAGCGAACATGTTTTCTAGAAAAAAGAAGAGAAAGAAAAAAGAAGAGGAAGAAGAAGATAGAGAAGAAATAGAAAAGAAGACGAAGAAGAGGAAGAAGAAGAGGAGGAAGAAGAAGAGGAATAATAATAATAATAATAATAATAATAAGAAGAATAAGATAAAGAAAGAAGAAGAAAAAGACGATGAAGAAGTAGAAGAAGATGAACAGGAAAAAGAGGATGAAGAAGAAGAAGAAAAAAGATGGAAGAAAAAACAAACAAACAAAAGAAGCAGAAGAAGAAGATAGAGAAGAAAATGAAGAAGATGAACAGGAAAAAAAGAAGAAGAAAAAGAAGCTTAACAGGATCAAGATGATGCAGAAGAAGAGGAGGAAGAAGACGGAGAAGAGGAGAGGAAGATGATTGACAAGAAAAACAAAACAAAAGAAGAGGAAGAAATGAAAGAAGACGAAGAAGGAATGAAGAGGAAGGAAGGAAGAAAAAGAGGAAGAAGAAGAAGAAGAAGAAGAAGAGGAAGAAGAAGAAGAAGAAGAAGAAGAAGAAGAAGAAGAAGAAGAAGAAGAAGAGGAAGAAGAGACCTTCCTGGCGACGGTATTTCTTGAAAGAGAAAAAAGTATTTTCTGCTTTTTCTGACTATGTATTGTAACAATATATATATATATATACATATATATATATATATATATGTATATATATGTATATATATATATATATATATATATATATACATATATATATATATTTACAGTGCTCGTCACTGCATTGTGCTGGCCATCCCACACACACTCACCAAAACACAAACACGTAGCATAAAAATATATTTGCACACTTGCCGAGGTTCTAATACTTAACGTTGCCTCCCCTAGGCTTCACCATGTCCCTCAGCCGTTTAGGAAGACTCACACAAATTCCTGATGGTCTTGGGAGGTATATTAATCCATGCCTCACATACAGTAGACTTGAGCCGTGGAATAGAACTAATATCCTTGGCCATCAAAATTCGCTTCACTATTGACCACAGGTTTTCAATGGGGTTCAGGTCAGGGGAATTGCCTGGCCAGTCATTAAAGAAGCCTACATCACAGTCCTTAATCCACCCAACTACAGATCTGGTGGTGTGACACTGTGCGCCATCCTGCATAATACCGTAGGCCCGCACTTGTCAAACGCGCCAGTTAAATTGCCACACAACACCTCCAGATAATTGTATTGGTTTCTATACTGGTTTTTAAGGAGCATTATGAATTCACCAACACTCTGAGCAGGAAATCACCCCAAAACCATGAGCGAGTCTGGGTGTTTGGTGGTCCCATAGGTGTATCGTGGGTCTAGTGGCTCGCTACCTCTGGGCCGGTATATATGTCCACAGGTTACATGTGACGGTGAAGGTGGTTTCGTCACTCCAAAGTACCTCAGACCACTGTTGAGGAGTCCAATTACGATATTTAAGTGCTAAATCCAGCCTATCTTTCTTCTGCTGCTTGGTATGGATGGGTTTCTTGACCTGCCTGTGGCTACTGTAGCCTAGTTTGGCCACCCGTCTGTTGACTGTTCTTATGGACACCTCAGAAAGCAGACGTGTTTTTTTTTTATTTCTTTTAATTCTATAGTAGTTATGGTAGGTGTACTCTCTAGCTGCATTTTAACCACGGTCAAAGTACGTACAGATGTCTTCTTCGAGGTGCCAGGCCGAGGCTTAGCAGACGGTAACTCGACACCAAAATGGCCTTGAAACGTTTCACCCAGTTTCTCACAGATCGCTCACTGACACCAACATTCGCCGCTATTTTTCTTCTCTGGAGCCCAGCTTTGTAAATCCCCATGATGTGAGCTATAGTTACAGGCGTTAACGACTTCTTTTTACCCATAGTCACCAAGGTATAGCCCAGAAACCA
>NC_134800.1:48399344-48401844 GCF_046742065.1 Oratosquilla oratoria
GAGAGAGGAGGAGGGGAGAGAGAAGGAGGAAGAGGAGGAGGGAAAGGGGAGAAGAGAATACGGAAGAGGAAGAGATGGAAAGAGAGGAGAGGGAGAGAGGTGAAGGACAGAGAGGAGAGACAGACAGAGAGAGAGAGAGAGAGAGAGAGAGAGAGAGAGAGAGAGAGAGAGAGAGAGAGAGAGAGAGAGAGAGAGAGAGAGAGGAGAGAAAGAGAGAGAGAGGAGAGAGAGAGAGAAGAGAGAGAGAGAGGAGAGAGAGAGGAGAGAGAGAGAGAGAGAGAGAGAGAGAGAGAGAGAGAGAGAGAGAGAGAGAGAGAGAGAGAGAGAGAGAGAGAGAGAGAGAGAGAGAGAGGGGAGGGGGAGAGAAGGAGGAAGAGGAAAAATGAGAGGAGTTTGGAGAGGGGGAGGAGGAGAGAGAGAGGAAGGAAGAGGATTTAGAAAGACAGGAGGAGGGGAGGGGGGAAGGGGAAAGAGGTGAAAGAAAGAGAGGAGGAAAAGAAAGAGGAGGAGGAGGAGAGAGAGAAGGAGGAAGAGGAAGAGATGGAAAGAGAGGAGTAGGAGAGAGGGGGGAAGGGGAGAAGGGGAGAGAGAGGTGAAGAAAAGAGATGAGGGAGAGAGAGAGAGGAGGAGGAAGAAGAAGAGATGGAAGGGGATGGGCAGGGGGAGGAGGGCGAGAGAGGAGGAAGAGAAAGGAGGAGGAGGAGGAGGAGGAGGAGGAGGAGGAGAGAAGGAGGAAGAGGAAGAGATGGAAAGAAGTGAAGGAAAAAAGGAGAAAGAGAGAGAGAGAGGAGGGGAGGGGGAGGAGAGGAGAGAGGTAAAGGAAAGAGAGGACGAAGAGAGGAGGAGGAGAAAGAGAAGGAGGAAGAGGAAGAGATGGAAAGGGAGGAGGAGGGGGAGAGGTGAAGGAAAGAGAGGAGAAAGAGAGAGAGTAGGAGGGGAGAGAGCAGAAAGAAGAGGAAGAGATGGAAAGGGAGGAGGAGGGGGAGAGGTGAAAGAAAGAATGAGGAGGAGGGGGAGAGGTGAAAGAAAGAATGAGGAGGAGGAGGAGAGAGAGAGGAGGGAGAAATGGAAAGAGGGGGTAGGGAAGGGAGAGGAGGAGGAGGAGGAGGAGGAGGAGGAGGAGGAGGAGGAGGAGAGAGAAGAAGGATGAAGAAGAGGAGGAAGGAGAAGAGGAGGAAAGAGTAGGAGAGGAGGATGGGGAGGGAGGAGAAGGAAAGAGAGGAGATGGAGGAAGGAGAGAGAGGCGGATGATGGGGAAAAGGAAAAGAAAGAGGAGGAAGAGGAAGAGGAGGAAGAGGAAGAGGAGGGGGAGGAGAGAGAGGAGTAGGAAGAGAGGAGGAGGAGGAGGAGAGGGTGGAGGAGGAGAGAGGAGGAGGAAAGACAGAAGGAGGAGATTGAAGGAGGAGCAGGAAGAGAGAGGAGGAGGAAGAGGAAGATAAAGAGAAAATGAGGAAAAGGAGGAGAAAGAGGAGGGGAGGAGGAGAAGGAGTAAGGAGAAGAGGAGGATGGATGAAGAAGAGGAAGAGGAGGAGGAAGGGAAAGGAGGGAGAGAGGAGGAGAGAGAAGAGAAGAGAAGAGGAAGACAGAGAGGAGGAGAGAGGAGGCGGAGAGGAGTAGGAGAAAGAGGAGGAGGAGAGAGAGGAGAAGAGGAGGACAGAGAGGAGGAGAGAGAGGAGAATGAAGAGATGATGATGATAAGATAGAGAGGTGAAGGAGGAAGAGGAGAGAGAGGAGGTGGAGAAAGAGGAGGAAGAGAAGGTGGAGAGAGGAGGACGAGACAGATGGGGAGGACAGAGAGGAGGAGAGATAGAGAGAGAGAGGAGGAAAAGGAAGATAGGAGAGGAGAGGTAGAGAAAGGAGGAGTAGGAAAGAGAGGAGGAGGAGGAGGAGGAGAGAGAGAAAAGTAGGAGACATAGGAAGAGAAAAAAGAGGGAGAGGAGGAAGAGGAAGAGGAAGAAGAGGAAAAGAAGGAGGATTCAGAGGAGGAGGAAGACGAAGAGGAGGAGAAGGAGGAAGAGGAAGAGGAAGAGGAGGAAGAGGAAAAGGGAGAGGAGGAGGAGGAGGAGAGGGAGGAAGAGGAAGAGGAGGAAGAGGAAAAGGGAGAGGAGGAGGAGGAGGAGAGGGAGGAGGAGGAGGAGGAGGAGAAGGAGAAGGAGGAGGGATTTTTTTTTTTTTTTTTTTCGTTTCGGGGTCCACCGACCCGACCCTGAAAGGAGACTTGGATGACCGGGACCCCATAGAAGCGTCTCACCACATCCTTGCGACACACCTGACACACAGGGGTGACACCGGATCGTGTCAGAAGTTCCGGGGAAGAGACCGGAAGTTAGTTTTTTAATGATTCAAGTTCCGATGGTCTGAACGGTATCCGGTTCCGGGTGGGAGGTGGTGGGGAGGGGGAGGGGGAGGAGGGGGGGAGGTGGGAATGTCTGGTGATCCGATTCCGGGAGGGGGAGGGGGGAGGGGAGGGGGAGAAGGAAGGGGAAGAGGGAGGAGGGAA
>NC_134800.1:48456844-48461844 GCF_046742065.1 Oratosquilla oratoria
CCCTCCCTCCCTCCTTCCTTTTCTACTTCTTTCCCTCCTCCTTCTTTTCTCCTTCCTCCTCCTCCTCCCTCCTCCCTTCCCTTCTCTGTCCCTCCCTTCCTCTATCCCTCTCTTCCTCCTTCCCTCACTTCCTCTCTCCTTCCCTCCCTTCCTGTTTCCCTCCCTTTCTGCTTCCTTCCCTCCTTCCTCCTTCCTTTCTCCTTCTTCCCCCCTCCTCCCTTTCCTTCTGTCCCTCCTTTCCTCCCTCCTTCTCTTCGCCCTTCCCCCTCTCCCTCCTTTCCTCTCTTCCTCCTCCCCTCCTTCCTCCTTCCTTTCTCCTTCTTCCTCCCTCCTCCCTTCCCTTCTCTGTCCCTCCTTTCCTCCTTCCTTATCTTCGTCCTTCCCCATCTCCCTCCTTTCCTCTCTTCCTCCTCCCCTCCCTTCTTCCTTCATTTACCTCCTCCTCCTTTCCTCCTGTGCCTTCTCTTCTTTTTTCTTCTCCCCATCGTTAAAGGGTCATCACACTGGGCTATTTTTCCTCCGACATTTTACCTCCAACCTCCAATTGAGTAACTGGAACATGACCTCGCTGACAGCAATCTAGATTTGTTTAAGAACATTTCAATAGTATGTCATAATATCCGTATAGGTTTACAATCTCTTAGTTCACAATTTGATATTTGGAGATTTGAAAATTCAAATATTGTAACCGAAGCCGTTTCCACTCCAACGAACTCTCAGCGGTCGTCGCCGGTGAAGCCCGTGGAAGCCCAGTGTGATAACCTTTTTATAGAAAAGGTTCATCACGCATCATGTCCAGGGTACTTCGTCGTTGTGCATAGTTCAGCATTAATAGTCCACAGCAGGACCGACCTATCCTCTGGGGGGACGATGCAACCTGTGTTCCTCACCACGGGGGGGGGGGGGGTGGCTAACTCGGCTTGGTAATGTGGTCTGTATTGTGAGAAATCATTGTGAAGTTTTTGTTATGTTGGGATGGCTGTAATAGTGAATGGAGCCTGAACTCTTATATACATTACAAAGGAAGAGCATGAACATACATAAGAACATAAGAATAAAGGAGACTGCAAGAGACCATAAGGCCTACACTAGGCAGCTCCGTATCCATCACCACTTGTCATCCCCATCCATAAAGTTGTCTAATCGTTTTTTAAAACAACTGATAGTTTCAGCGCTTCCTACATGGTTACTAAGTTTATTCCATTCATCGACCACCCTATTAGTAAACCAATACTTACCTATTTCCTTTTGGTCCATAACTAGGTCGGATGCGGAAAAAAAGTAGACAAATTAATAAAATTATTAAATGGATGATGACAAATAATAAACAAAGTGAAAAATAACAATATTCTATAATCAATAATATCAAATAAAGATGAATAATACTAATTAAATAATAATAAATAAATAAAATAAAATAAATTGCAGGTATTACTGCATATTGTTTAAGTGTTTATCTAAATGAATCTTACAGCTTCAAACTGTACTATATTGCACTGCTTCTGCAGGAAGTTTATTCCATTCATTTACTACACGGTTGGCGAAGTTGTTTCTACCCTCTTCCAAAATAAATCTACTGCCTGACAGTTTGAGATCTTTATTTCTTGTCTGATTCGCATTAGGTGTAAAAATTATATATATGTATATATATATTATATATATATATATATATATATATCAATATATATATATATATATATATATATATTATATATATATATATATATATATATATATCACTGATCTACCGGACCTCTGGTCACACCCCAGGGCCCTGTTCGCACCAGCGGTGAACCGCGCGGAAACCGCGCCGGTACCACACAGTCAAGAAAGAACTGCGCGGTTGTGTGTGAACGTCTACATTGACTTACATTGCAACTGAACCGCCGCGGTTAAAACCACTCGTCTGAACAGATTGCTTAGATTGTGATGCAGAACATAAAGGCGAGAGAGACAGAGAGAAAAATAACAGCCAGGGTATTACAGCCCTGTACAGACACATCACGGTACACAGACGCAATACAGACTACGAACGGTCAAGATTCCTACATAAGGAGAATTCTAAGCATAGACTATTCTAGGCTTGGTCGATCACAGCATCAACACATGTATTAGTTTTGCAACCAATTTAAACTCGTTAGCCAACAGATTAGAGCGTCGCTGCTTGCGACAGAGATCAAGATGACAGTAATTCGAAACCTAACTATAGCGAATTGGACTAATGGTATGGTTAATCAAATACAAACACTACAAAGTCCTCTGTAAGGGACACCGTTCTAGCCTCCTGATAGGAGTTGTTGATGTTGAATCCAATTATGTATGTATGTTCGAGTATGTCCGTATGTATCTATATACTGCATGTGTATGGATAAGTATGCACTTATATATATATATATATATATATATATATATATATATATATATATATATATATATACATATACATATATATACATATATTTATATATGTATGTACGTATGTATATATTTGTGTATGGATATGTATATATATATATATATATATATATATATATATATATACATATATACACATATATAAATATATGTATGTATGTATGTATGTATGTATGTATATATGTATGAATGTATGTATGTATGTATGTATGAATGTAAGGACTTATATATATGTATATATATATGTATATATATGTATATATATATATATATATATATATATATATATATATATATATATATATATATATATATATATATATATATATATATATATATATATGTAACCAACCCGCCAACCCCCTCTCCCCTCTCTCCTTCATCTCTTTCCTCCCCCACTCCCAATTCCCACTCCTCCCTCCCCCTCCTTCACCTCTTTCCTCCCCACTCCCCCTTCCCCATCCTCCCTCCCCTCATTCTTTCCCCATCTCTCCTCTCCTCTTTCTTTCCTCCTCCCATCCTCCCTTGCCCTCTCCCTCCCTTCCTCAATCTCCCTCCCAATCCTCCGTCACCTCTTTTCTCCCCCCTCCCCCTCCCCATCCTTCCTCCCCTTTTTCTTCCCCGCGGGGGGAGGGGGGAGGGGGATAGGTGGGGAATGGGGAGGCGGGGGAAAGAGAAAATTACATCAACACATAGTCAACAGTGGAGCTATTTCCATCAACCCCGTTTTCTTTCGCTTCGTAGCAGGTTTCGAATCCGCTTTGTTTCGTTTCGAAGCGGTTATCATTTGCATTTCGAACTGGGTTTCGAACCCGATTCGTTTGTGTGAAGATTCAAATTGAGTTTCGAAGCATCTCTGTTTGCACTTGGAACCGGATTTTTAGTTTGGTTTCAAATCGGGTTTCGAATCCTGTTCGAATTTGCTTTAAACCCAATTTAGAGTCCTTTTCGAATTGGGTCTCAAATCGGGTTTTGAATCCGCTTCGAAGACGATTTTGAGTCATTTTCGTATCGGGTTTCAAATCGGGTTTCGAATCCACTTCGAAGCCGATTTCGAGTCCTTTTCGAATCGGGTTTCATATCGGGTTTCGAATCCGCTTCGAAGCCTATTCTGAGTCCTTTTCGAGTTGGGTTTCAAGTCGGGTTTCGAATCCGCTTCGAAACCGATTTCGAGTCCTTTTCGTTTTAGGTTTCAAATCAGGTTTCAAATCTGCTTCGAAGCCGACTGTGTTCTTTTCGAATGTGGTTTGAATTGGGTTTCGAAACCGGTTCAAAACCGATTTTGAGTCCTTTTCGAATCGAGTCGGGTTTCAAATCTGGTTCGAAGGTGATTTCGGGTCCTTTTCGAATCGGGTTTCGATTTCGTCTCGAAGCCGATTTTGAGCCGTTTTCCCGATCAGGTTTCATGTCGAGTTTCTAATCTGGTTCGAAACCGATTTCGAATCCTTTTCGAAACGTGTTTCAAGTTGGTCTTCGAATCGGGTTTCAATTTCGTCTCGAAGCCGATTTTGAGCCGTTTATCCGATCAGGTTTCAAGTCGGGTTTCGAATCTGGTTCAAAACCGAATTCGTGTCCTTTTCGAAGCGTGTTTCAAGTTGGGCTTCGAATCGGGTTTCGAACCCTTTTCGGATCTGATAGGAAACCAGTTTCGAGTCCTTTTCAAAGCGGATTTGAAGTCAGCCTTCGAGTTGGGTTTCGAACTCGTTTCGAATCTGGTTCGAAGCCGATTTCGAGTCCTTCGAAGCCGGTTTCGACGATCAAATAAAGAGACGAGATGCCGATTCGGACTAACTTTCCGGTAACAGAAGTTTGTCATTCTCTTCACGTTCATATACCAATCCCACTCCCACTCCCACTCCTCTTACTCCCCCACTCCCACTCCCCCAATCCCACTTCTCCTTCCAATTCCATTCCTCTCACTCCCACTTCTCTCACTCATCCTACTCCCTCTACTCCCATTCCCACTCCCACTCACCCCACTCCCTCCATTCCCACTCCTCCCAGTCCCCATCCCACTCCCTTTCCTGTTCCCTCCTCTGTCCCTCTTCCCCTCCCTCTTCTTTCTCTCTCTCTCTCTCTCTCTCTCTCTCTCCCTCCCACACTCTTTCCCACTTCCACTCCCTCTTCCACTTCCACCTCCTTTCCCTTTTCCCTCTCCCCCTCCCCCTCCTTCCCCTCCCTACCTCCCTCCCCCTTCTCCCTACCCGTCCTCCTCCCCTCTTTTCCCCTCTTTCTCGATCATTAATACAATTTTATCTATTTGTTTATTTTTTCATAATTATTTTCCTTCACTTGGGTCTCAAACACGTCTTTCTTTGTCTTCCATTTCTCTCTTTCACCTCTCTTTATCTCTCCCCCTTTCTCTCTCTCTATCTCTCTCTCTCTCTCTCTCTCTCTCTCTCTCTCTCTCTCTCTCTCTCTCTCTCTCTCTCTCTCACTCTCATTCGCTGCCCTTCGCATGCTGACCTGAAGGTACCCCGCCCCACCCCCTCCTCCACCCCCTCTTCCACCCCTTCCTCCACCCCTCCTCCATCCCCTCCTCCCCCCCTCCTCCACCCACTCCTCCACCCCCTCCTCCACCCCTC
>NC_134800.1:48494344-48499344 GCF_046742065.1 Oratosquilla oratoria
AACCGCGCGGAAACCGAGGCGGTACCGCATAGTCAAGGAAAATCTACGCGGTTGTGTGTGAACGCCTCCACTGACTTACACTGCAATTGAACCGTGGCGGTCGAAACCGCTGGTGTGAACAGGGATTCAGATTTATAAAACGGGATTTTTTCACGCGGAAACAAGTCCCACATATACAATCCAGCATCACCCGTACAGTGACGTCATCATTTCGTCATCAACCCAGCATCATCTGAAACAGTGACGTCATAATCACGTCATCATTACGTCATAATTGCGTCATACAACCAGCATCATTTGTGTCGTGATATCATCGTGACGTCACCATTAGTTGCATCATTATCACCCGTGTTATCTTCACTAAGACCCGTTATCTCCATATAATCATAATGGGAGCTGAAGGAGGGGGAGGAGGGGGAGGAGGGGAGGGAGATAAGGAGGAGAACGGAGGGAATAGGGGGAGTAAGAGAAAGAAGAGAAGGAGGTAAAGGTGGAAGGAAGGATAGAGAGAGGAAGGAGGAGGGAAAGAAGGTGACGTGGTGGAAGGAAGAGAGGGAGAGAGAGAGAGAGAGGCAAGAGGAGAAGAGGGAGGAGGGATAGGAGGAGAGGATGGGGAGGGAGAGAGGGAAGATGAGGAGTAGGGGGTCAAGGGGAGGAGAGGGAGAGAAGGGATAGGATGGGAGAGGAGGGAGAGGGAGAAAAAGGATAAGGAGAGGAGAGGAAGGAGAGGAGGAGAGGAGAGAAGGGGGAGGGAGAGGATGGGAGGGAGAGAAAGAGGAGGGAGAGAAGCGGGAGATAGGAAGGGGAAGAGGGGAAGAGAGGGAAGAGGGGGAGGAGAGGGAAGGTGAAGAGGAGGGAGAGGAAGGAGAGGAGGGGAAGAGAATAGAGGGAGAGAAGGGAGAGGAGGGAGAGGAAGGGGAAGAGATGAGGGAAGGGAAGAGGGGAGGAGAGGGAAAGGGGGAGAGAAGGGAGAGGAGGGGAGGAGGGGGAGAGAAGGGGAAAGAGAGGAGGGAGAGTAGGGGGAAGGAAGTGGGGGGAAGGGAGAGGAGGGAAAGGAAGGGAGGAGAAGGTAGAGTAAGGGGAAGGAAGAGGGGGAGGAGAGAGAAGAGGGGAGGAGAGGGGAGAGGGGGAGGAGAGGGGAGAGGGAGAGGAAAGGGAAGAGGGGGAGAGAAGGGAAGAGGGGGAGAGAAGGGAGAGGAGAGGAGGAGAGGGAGAGAAGGGAGAGGAGGGACATAAAGGGGAGGAGGGAGATAAGGGGGAGAGGGAGGGGAAGAGGGAGAGGAGGGAGAGGGGGAGGGAAAGCGTGGACCAAAGTTAACGCGTGGGAACCTAAGCCTTCTTTTCAAGTAATGCGCTTACCTGCCTCCTCCTCCTCCTCCTCTTCCTCCTCCTCCTCCTCCCCCCCTTCTCACCTCCTCCTCCTCCTTCGTCTGGTTCCGAAATCTTAAATTCAGAACCTAAGGTGTAAGGTTTTTCGTATTGTATATATATATATATATATATATATATATATATATATATATATATATATATTTATTTATATATATATATTCTATATATTTTTATACATATGTATATGTATATATATATATACATATATATATATATACATATATATATATATATATATATATATATATATATACATTATATATATATATATATATATGTGTGTGTGTGTGTGTGCGTGTGTGTGTGTTTTAACCGATTTTCGTATGATTTATTTTTTATTTTTGGAATTAGTTTTGTGGCTCTCCTTTGTACTTTTTCTAATCTGTCAATGTTTTTAATGAGATTCGGTGACCATACAGAAACCGCATATTCCAAATGTGGACGAACTAACGATTTATATATCTTGTTGATGAGAGTTGAGCTTTTGAAGTCAAATGATCGCGCGATCAGTCCTAGAATCTTATTTGCTCTCTCAGAGGATGAAATACACTGCTTAGATGATTTGAGATCGTTACTGATAATTACCCCTAAATCCTTCTCACTATCCACTTTTGTTAACGAATTTCTAAATAACTTGTAATCGTATTTACTGTTATTTTTACCTATGTGCGTAATTTCATTCAGTGTAAGAATTTTGTCACTTTTGATGTCGTCAATTCCCTTTAGCATCTTAAATACCTGTATCAAGTCATCTCTGAGTCTACGCTTTTTTAGGGAAAACAGATTCATATGTTTTAGTCGATTTTTGTGTGATTTATTTTCTATATTTGCAATCAGTTTTGTGGCTCTTCTTTGTACTTTTTTCCAATCTATCAATGTCTTTAATGAGATTCGGAGACCATAGGGAAACAGCATATTGCAAATGTGGACGAACTAACGATTTATATAGTTTGTTAATGAGTGATGAACTTTTGAAATCAAAAGATCGCGCAATCAGTCCTAGAATATTATTTGCTTTCTCAGAGTATGATATACACTGCTTGGGTGATTTGAGATCGTTACTGATAATTACGCCGAGATCCTTTTCACTATCCATTTTTGTTAATGAATTTCCAAATAACTTGTAATCGTACTTACTGTTATTTTTACCTATGTGCATTACCTTGCATTTACTTATGTTAAATTTCATTAGCCACTTTTCAGACCATTGCTGCAATTTATCTAAATCTTATTGAATATCTAATTGGCTTAAGTGATCATTTGCCATTCCGCACATTTTCGTATCATCAGCAAATTTGGAAACAGTAGATGTTTGTCCATGGTCTATATCATTCATATATACTATGAATAGAAGTGGCCCGAGAACGGAACCTTGAGGAACTCCACTAGTAACATTTTTCCATTCAGAAGTTTTTCCATTTAAAACAACTCTGTTTTCGATCATTCAAAAAATTACTAGTCCAACTTAATAGGCTACAACTTATTCCGTGTGAAGCTAAATTAGTAAGTAGTCTTTCGTGGAGGACGGTATCAAAAGCTTTTGCAAAGTCTAGATATCTTAAATCTATATTATTTCTTTTGTCATAATTCGAGATAACTGTGTTGTAGAATTCGAGTAAGTTAGTCAAGATAGAACGTTTCCGCCTGAATCCATGCTGGCTATCATTTATCATACATTTACTTTCTAAATGATGTTCGATAGCATCTCTGATGATAGTTTCCATCATTTTTCCTACGATTGAAGTCATGCTTATAGACCTGTAGTTACTTGAATTGTTTTTGTCACCTTTTTTGAATATGGGAGTAATGTTAGCTAGCTTCCATTCTCTTGTGACATCTCCGGATATGATGGATTTCTTTAAAATGATTTCTATTGGAACAACAATCTCATTTTTCATTTCCTTTAAGATTCTTGGATGCCAACCGTCAGGCCCTGGTGTTTTATTGACTTTGATTTTATCTATACACCTTTTAATTTTTTCTTTTGTTATATTTACCGTAGTAAGTTTACCCTAGACTTTTCACAGGTTTCATTTTGGAGTTCACTTTGAGGTGTTTCGTTTACGAATACTGAGCTAAAATAATTATTTAAAATATCACACATTCCTTCATTTGAATATTCAAGTTGACCGTCAGCAGATAATAGTGGACCAATGTGATTCCTAACAACCTTTTTATCTCTAATGTAACTATAGAATTCTTTGGAATTCTCTTTGGATTTATCAGCGATATTCATTTCGTATTGTCGTTTTCGTTTTTTATTGTCTTTTTTAAATCTCTCTGTATTAATACATAACTTTGATAGTCATTAGATGTACCCGAGCACTTATATTTCTAATAAGCCTGTCTCTTTTTAGCAATACTTGTTTCAGTTTCTTTGTCATGCCGTTTTGGGCGAGCCTGATTTGAGGGACGTCTGTCCTTAAAATGAATGTAAGTATGAATCATCTTAGTGAGCGTATTTTGAAATATTTCCCACATCTGATCTACAGGTCTTTCGCTTAATTTTACCTCCCAATCTTTAAGCTGAAGCTCATGACTTAGTCCTATGAACTGAGCTTTACTGAAATCGGGTATTTTAGAAACACAAGTATCTATTCTAAAATGTTTTAGTAGTTTGAATCTAACTAAATTGTGATCGCTATTTGCAACAGTTTCACCGACTTCTACATCGGTTATCATGTTTTCGCGCTAGTGATCAATAGATCGAGTAAGTTTCCATGTCTTGTGGGCTCTTTTACATGATGAACTAATTGTCACCGAGAAAATCTATCAAACGACTACCTATATGGCCATGTTCAAGGGTCATCCAATCAATATCAATGAAGTTGAAATCACCCGTTATCAATAAATCCCGGTTGCAGAAACTAGACAGTTCCTGAAATGACAGTTTGTCGTGTGCTAATGATAATGTCTTTGGCCTATATATTACACCTACATTCATTTTTTGTCCTACACTGACATATTGGTCTACATTATTACCATACCCTACTCTGTTTTCCCCAATACACTCAATTTCCCCTTCCCTTTGAGTTTCTACCCCAAAAAAGGAACAAGTTCATTACAAACTCCCACAATGAGGTTTGTAAGAACATCTTTGCCCCTGCGAATAAGGTGGATTCCATCAGAAGCATAAAGGTCATGACGGCTGGAAAAGAGATACCAAGGATTAAGAAAGTGGTATCCCAGTTGCGTGCTCAATCATGATACCCTCTCATTGATCCCTATGGCTCTACTGTTCCAATACATGCCAGCATAGATCCTCGGAAGGATCCCACAGACTACGTGACGGCCCCCACGCTCCTTCATCTCCCGAAGAAGGACATTGTAATTCCAAACAAGTTCCTCTGATCTCACTCTACCCACATCGTTACTTCCCGTATGAGCAATCGTAACCGTGTTCGTCCGCCTTTGCTCCCTGATGGTCTGGGTACAATCAGCGATCCCACTGCCCGGTTGATATACAAGCTTGCAACGTCGTTTAGTCTTCCGCTGCAGGATGTCGTCATAGCCTCGCACCATGGAGTCCCCCACAACCAACTCCTGATCTTTAGCCACTTCATCCTCTAGCAGAGCAAAACGATTGGCTAGAGCCAGTGGTTGCTCCA
>NC_134800.1:48504344-48506844 GCF_046742065.1 Oratosquilla oratoria
CTCCTCTTCCTGTTCCCCTCTTCTTATTCCTCTCTCTTTCCTCCTCCTCCTCTTCTCCTTTCTTTTCCTCTTTTTTTTTTATATCCTACTTCTCTACTCTTCCCTCCTCTTCCTCTTCTCTGGTCCTCCTCTTCCTTTTTATATGAATATTTTTCCTCCTCTTCTTCCTTTCCCATCTTCTTTGCCTCCTCTTCCTCTTCCTTTTGCTCCTCTTCCTCCTCCTATTTCTTCTTCATATCCTACTTATCTTCTTCTCTTCCTCTTCCTTTCCTCTTCTTCCTTCTCCTTTTCTTCCTCTGTCCTCTTCCTTCTCTTCCTTTTCTTCCTTTTCCTTATTTTTGTAGACAATTTCATTTCTTTATTTTTGCCTATTTTATTTTTAATTGGGTCTGTATAGGACCATATAGTACGAGACCCTTAGGCCCTGTTCACACTAGCGGTTTCAACCGCGGCGGTTCAAGTTCAGTGTAAGTCAATGGAGGTATTCACACACCACCGGGTAGTTTTTCCTTGACTATGCAGTACCGCCGCTGTTTCCACGCGGTTCAAACCGCTAGTGTGAACAGGGCCTTATTCAACGATCACAAACACCACTTTTGCCCAAAGTGCTTGGATAGCCTGGGTGAGCTGTTCGCGAGTGCCTAGGGCTTCTTAGTAGGAGGCGAGTTTGATTCCTAATGTGTTCAATTGTTCTTCAATAACATTGTTCTTCAATGGTATTGTTATGCTTGAGGAAGTTCAGCCCTCAAAATTATTTTTCTTCAAAATTTGTCTTTTATTTTTTTTCCTTTTCGTTCAGAAAGTGGATACGGGAGGGCTGCCAGACTTGGGCGATGATGTAAAAAAAAAATGACAACACTTTTTTGGCCTATTAGTAAAAGTAAGGGATCAAAAAAAGTCTTGACATTGAACTGAAATCGCTAAGTTTTAGCCTGCATAAATCAACAATGGGCATCATACTGACACATTGCAGTCCTTAAATATTATATCTTTCCTACCGCCAGGTGATTTTATTCACTCAAAAAAAGGGAAACATATACTAATGAGAATTTTTTGAGTTGAATCTAAAGAAGAAGAAGAAGAAGAAGAAGAAGAAGAAGAAGAAGAAGAAGAAGAAGAAGAAGAAGAAGAAGAAGAAGAAGAAGAAGAAGAAGAAGAAGAAGAAGATGGGTGAGGGGGTGGGGGGGACCAAACCGGCCATCACAGGTGTTCAACACAACATCTGTATAAACACATGTGGTGTCTAATAAGAAGATTTGCTCCATCATAAGCTCAGTGGTGTTTGCATCAATCAATCAACCAATCAACTTGTTAATCAACTCTGCCAGCACATCAGCTCCCAGTCCAGTGGCGACTATTCAATCATAGTCATGGCATAGTCCCTCTACTATCACTTACTATCCCCTGCACTATCACGTAAAAGGGTTGAACAAATACTTACTATTCTGTACTATCCTCTGAGACCTTTTTAAGATTTCTGTTACTATTATGATCTAATATTTTTCTTACTATTTCTACTATCCTTTGCACGCACTATCCCTCTACTATTCAATTTAAGATTTATACCGTTACTATTCTCTATTATCCTTTTTCTTTTACTAATTTTTATTGAAAGAATTGAGAGAGAGAGAGAGAGAGAGAGAGAGAGAGAGAGAGAGAGAGAGAGAGAGAGAGAGAGAGAGAGAGAGAGAGAGAGAGAGAGAGAGAGAGAGAGAGAGAGAGAGAGAGAGAGAGAGAGAGAGAGACAAAGAGAGAAGAGAGAGAGATATATAGAGATAGAGAGAGAGAGAGAGAGAGAGAGAGAGAGAGAGAGAGAGAGAGAGAGAGAGAGAGAGAGAGAGAGAGAGAGAGAGAGATAGAGGTAGAGAAAGAGAGAGAAAGGGAAAAGAGAGACAAAGAGAGAAAGAGAGGTAGAGAGAAAGAGAGAGAGAGAGAGAGAGAGAGAGAGAGAGAGAGAGAGAGAGAGAGAGAGAGAGAGAGAGAGAGAGAGAGAGAGAGAGAGAGAGAGAGAGAGAGAGGCGTGGCAGGATGATTAAACATTATTCACGCCCGCGTGGGCTCCTGGCGCCCATTTTCCGGCCTGTCAACTTACTCATGTCCTCCTCTTGTCCGGCGCCGGCGGTGACGACGACCGACGACAACGACGACGACGGCGACGACGACGACGACGTCACGAAGTGAATTATGTGCGACGCACATCGGACTCCAATTATGGAGATTAATTATGAATTATTCTACATATACCCACTCCTCCTCCTCCTCCTCCTAGGCCTCCTCGGCCTCCTCCTCCTCCTTCTCCTCCTCCTTCTCCTCCTCCTCCTCCTCCTTCTTGTTCTCCTTCTCCTCCTCCTCGGCCTCCTTCTCTACTTCCTCCTTCTCATTTTTTCTCCTTCTCCTCCTCCTTCTCCTCGGCCTCTCCCTTTGGTTCCTCCTTCTCCTCCTCCTCCTTTACTTCCTCCTTCTCCTCCTCATTTCGCTTTCTCGTCCTCTTTTCAGCCTC
>NC_134800.1:48519344-48521844 GCF_046742065.1 Oratosquilla oratoria
ATATATATGTATATATATATATATATATATATATATATATATATATATATATATATATATATTATATATATATATATATATATATATATATATATATATGTATGTTGAATGCTAAAACACAAGTGGCGTCAATGATTTTAAGAGGAATTTTCTCTAATTATTTTTATTTTATTTTTTCCTCATAGTTCAAACTCTGCAGGAAATTGTTTAAGTCTTCATACAGTAATATATATATATATATATATATATATATATTTATATATATATATATATATATATATATATATATGTGTGTGTGTGTACTGTATATATATATATATATATATATGGGGTATTGGCTGCTTGTTATTGTGGCAAAGTAGCATGCAGTCGATACTTTAGGGTCTATATGGGGCGCCCCTACGGACCAGAGCCACACATCATTTTGTCTATGATAGCAGAAAACTCTGTTCATAGAGAAATGATGACACTTTTATACTACGACTGTCCCTCCGTTATGCTGTCCCCCAACCCCTTGTTGCTGTCCTGTACCATTTCTCTGAGTATTCTCTTTCTGTGATGGGGGAATTCCCTGTGGTGGGGGAAAAGAATACTGCCACCAAGTATTCCCACTTGGATAGTAAGAGGCGAGAAGAAAGGGACGGGGATTGGGACTAGGCATCCTTCTCCCTGTAGCCCCACGGGGCATATCTCCTAAAAATAAAAGTGAAGGCATAAGGGGTGCTGGAGGGCCTCCGACCAGCACCCTAAGGTTTGGGTCTTTTAATGTGCGTGGATGTGGTACAGATGAGAGTAAAAGGGAAGAGATAGGTAGTATGTTTGTGAGAAGAAAGATGGATGTGTTGGCTTTGAGTGAAACTAAGCTGAAAGGGAAGGGTGAGTGTAAGTTTGGGAGTGTAAGTGGGAGGTTATCAGGAGTGAAGAGAGGGCGAGGGAGGGAAGGGGTGGCTATTCTAGTAAGTGAAGAGATAGGTAAACAGGTAGTGGAGTGGAAGGAGGTTTCCTCAAGGATAATGTGGATGAAGGTGAAACTGGGAAAGGAGATGTGGGTCTTTGTAAGTGCATATGGGCCTGGCAGTGAGAAGAGTGTAGAAGAAAGGGAGGCCTTTTGGATAGAATTAAATGAGTGCATAGAGGGTTTAGGAAGAAATGTCAATGTAATAGTACTGGGAGACCTTAATGCTAGAGTGGGAAATGGTCCAATCGATGGAGTGGTTGGGAAGTGTGGAGTTCCAGGAAAGAATCGTAATGGAGAGTTAATGGTGGAAATGTGTCTAGAAAGAGAGTTGATGATAGCAAATACAGTGTTTCGGAAGAAAGTCAAGCATAAGTACACATGGGAGAGGGTGGTGGAGGGAAGGGTGGTAGATAGAGCGCTAATGGATTATGTAGTGGTAAATAGGATTATGATAGGAAGAGTTAAGGATGTACATGTGCTAAGGGGAGAGGGTGGGGGAATATCAGATCATTTTTTGGTGGAAGGTAAGTTGAGAGTGGAGGATAGATGGAGAAAGAGGAAAGGGACAAAAGGTAGGGAGGTTCTTAGAGTGAACTCCTTGAATGAAAAGGAAAATGAGAAGGAGTACGGAAAGAAGCTGAAGGAGGAGTGGGAGGGAGTAAAGATAGAGTAGAGATGGGTGTGGAGGAGGAATGGGGATGGTTCAAGGAGGGAGTCATAAAGTGTGCAAGGATGGTGTGTGGAACAAGAAGGACAGGGGGAAATAGAAGAAAGGGTAGTGAATGGTGGGATGAGGAAACAAAGAAGGTTGTAGAAGAGAAGAAGCGAGCTTTCACAGATTGGTTATAAAAGAGGACGAGGGAGTCATATGAGAGGTACAAAGAAAAGAAAAGAGAAGTAAAGCAAAAGATAAAGGTTGCAAAGAGGAGAGCAGATGTGAAATGGGGTAAGAGTATGACAGAAAATTTTGAAAGTAATAAAAAGATGTTTTGGAAAGAAATTAAGAGAGGAAGAGGAGGCGAATCAAGTAGGGAAGAAAAGGTAAAAGGTGCAGATGGAGAGATGATAATGGAAGAGAAGGCAGTAAGGGGAAGATGGGCAGAATACTTTAGGGAGTTGCTAAATGTGAAGGAGGATAGGGAAGGAAAGATAGCTGCAGTGGGAAATGCGAAGAAAATGAGAGTGATGAGTGAGAAAAGTGGAGGAGAAATAGGGAAGGATGAGGTGAAGGCAATTGTTAAGATGATGAAAGCAGGTAAGGCACCTGGTCTGGATGGATGCCATGCAGAATGTCTGAAAAAGGGAGGTCAAGTGATGGTGGACTGGTTGGTGAGGTTATTTAATGTTTGCTGGAGAGAGGGTAGAGTATCGGAGGACAGGAGGATTGCCTGTATAGTTCCTCTTTACAAAGGAAAAGGGGACAAGTGTGAATGTAGTAGTTTCAGAGGGATTAACTTGTTAAGTGTAGTTGGGAAGGCTTATGGGAGGATCATGATTGAGAGGATTAGGAGAGGAACAGAAGGAGTAATTGGTGAGGAACAG
>NC_134800.1:48546844-48554344 GCF_046742065.1 Oratosquilla oratoria
TAAGAAAAAGGAGGATAAGGAGAAAGAAGGGGGAGAGGAAGAGGAGCAGGAAGGAGGAAAAGTAAAAGGAGAATAAGGAGAAAGAAGAGGGAGAGGAAGAGGAGAAGGAAGAGGAGGAGAAGGAAAGAGAGGAGAAAGAAGAGGAGGAGGAAGTGAAGGTGGGTGGAGAAGGAAGAGATGAAGAAAGAAGAGGAGGGGAAGCAGGAAGAGGAGTAGTAAGAGAAGGTGGGCGGAGAAGGAAGAGGAAGAGGAGGATGAGGAGGAAGAAGAGGATTAGGAGAAGGTGGGCGGAGGAGGAAGAGGAGGAGGAGGAGGAGGAGGAGGAGGAAGAGGAAGAGGAGGAGGAAGAGGAGGAGGAGGAGGAGGAGGAGAAGGTGGACGGAGAAGGAAGAGCAAGAGGAGCAGGAGGAGGAGGAAGAGGAGGAGGAAGAGGAGGAAGAGAAGGAGTAGGAGAAGGTGGGCGGAGAAGGAAGAGGAAGAGGAGGAGGAAGAGGAGGAGGAAGAGGTGTAGGAGGAGGTGGGCGGAGAAGGGAGAAGAGGAGGAGGAAGAAGAGGAGGAAGAGGAGGAGGAATAGAGAAAACGACAAGCAGGATATTGCGAAGTTTTGTGATTCTTGACTTCCTGGCGACGACTTGGTCGAGGCTCATCAAGACTTCGTGAAACTCTGAAGTTCTCCGGGAGACTCACGACTGCCCTTCTCACGCTTGGACAGGAGATTCTAATGTTGGAAAAACCCTCACTAGCTAAGCATCTCTATACATGTATATATATATATATATATATATATATATATAAACATATATCTATGTATATATATATATATATATACATATATATGTATATATATATATACATATATATATATATACATATATATATATATATATATATATATATATATATAAATATATTGTGGCATGATGACAGGTGTGTGAGTGGTAAGAACGGAAATTAACGATTGAGAATGCGACTTTATTCCTGACCGGTTTCCCCTTATGAGGTTTCTTCAGAGGTAATAATTTACAGAACGTGAATGCATTGGTATTTAAAGGAAGTTGGTGTGACCCATGGGGGATGCGGGGTGAGAATCTGCGTGTTGATTGGTTCGTTGATTAGGTCGGGTCTGGTGCGCGTCGGGTGGGTGGGAGCTGTCTGCTTCTGTGTGGTCAATTGTCCCAAGGCGTATTTGGCGGAATGTTATGCAATTTTAATATCATCTGTTCTATTGTTGATGCAATCGTTGGTGTTTATGCATATCGCTTTTAATGTTTTTTCTTTATGGTCTGCTTGTTTGGCTCCACTGAGGTAAATGCAGTTTTTCTTCAATGTGGTTTATCCAGGCGTTTGTTTTGCGGTGGTGACGGACATCAGCTCTGTGTTCGTATAGTCGTCTGTTTAGCCTCTTGTAGGTTTCACCACAGTAGGCAAGGTTGCACAATGAGCAGGGGATTTTGTACATGATGCTGTTGGGTCGGGGGGATTTTGTCTTTTGTTGTTTCTTGTGTCGTGTATTTTCCTCTGTCTGGTATTGTTCTGATTCCTATGGGGTTTAATTTCTTGGTTAGTAGGTGGGTTAAGTCTGATGATGGTGCTATGAGGAGGATATTTTCATTCTTGGTTTGTGGTTCTTCGATGTTTCTTTGTTTAATTTTTTTATCCTTGTGTAGAGCTTGGGCGATGATACCAGTTGGGAAGCTAAGTGTTTTAGATATCCGTCACTACCACAAAAACAAACGCCTGGATAAACCACATCGAAGAAAAACTGCATTTACCTCAGTGGAGCCAAGCAAGCATTCTACATGAAAATCTAAGCAGACCATAAAGAAAAAACATTAAAAGCGATATACATAAACACCAACGATTGCATCAACAACATAACAGATGATATTAAAATTGCAAAACATACCGCCAAATACGCCTTGGGACAATTGACCACACAGAAGCACGTAGCTCCCACCCACCCGACGCGCACCAGACCCGACCTAACCAACGAACCAATCAACACGCAGATTATCACCCCGCATCGACCATGGGTCACAGCAACTTCTTGTAAATACCAACGCATTCACATTCTGTAAATTATTACCTCTGAAGAAACCTCATAAGGCGAAACAGGTCAGAATAAAGTCTCATTCCCATTCGTGTAATTTCCATTCTTACCACTCATACACCTGTCATCATGCCAATATATGTATATATATATATATATATATATATATATATATATTATATATATATATATATATATATATATATATATGGGGGTCAGGGGTGCCCCAACCCCCAGAATTTTCTTCATTACATAAACCGCAACACCAAACTATCGATCCTCTACACTTAGTATCGCGTCATCCTATACTTACTAAGCACTTAGTCAAGACATGCTTAGCTAGTGAGGGTTTTTCCAACATTAGAATGTCCTGTCCAAGCGTGAGAGGGGCAGTCGTGAGTCTCCCGGAGAACTTCAGAGTTTCACGAAGTCTTAATGAGCCTCGACCAAGTCGTCGCCAGGAAGTCAAGAATCACAAAACTTCGCAATATCCTGTTTGTCGTTTTCTCTCTTCCTCCTCCTCTTCCTTCTCCGCCCACCTTCTCCTTCTCCTCCTCTTCCTCTTCCTCCTCCTCCTCCTCCTCCTCTTCCTTCTCCTCCCACCTTTTCCTACTCCTTCTCCTCCTCCTCCTCCTCCTCTTCCTTCTCCGCCCACCTTCTCCTACTACTCCTCTTCTTACTTCCCCTCCTCTCTTTCCCTCTTCTCTTCCTTCTCCGCCCACCCTCTCCTACTACTCCTCTTCTTACTTCCCCTCCTCTTTTTGTCTCTTCTCTTCCTTCTCCGCCCACCTTCACTTCCTCCTCCTCTTCCTTCTCCTCCATTTCTTTCTCTTCCTCTTCCTTCTCCTCTTCCTCTCCCTCTTCTTTCTCCTTATTCTCTTTTTACTCCTCCTCCTCTTCCTCTCCATCTTCTTTCTCCTTATCCTTCTTTTTCTTCTCTTCCTCCTCCTCCTTTTTCTTCTTCTCTTCCCCTTCTTCTTTTTCCTGCTCTTCCTCCTTGTCCTCCTCCTTATTTATCCTCCTCCTTCTTTATCTTCCTTCTACCCCTCCTCCTCCTTTTCCTTCTTATTCCTAGCCTCCTTCTCCTCCTCCTCTTCCTCCTCCTCCTCCTCCTCTTACTCTCCTCTTCCTCCTCCTTCTCCTCCTCTTCTTCCTCCTCCTCCTCCTCCTCCGCTGAACATGTAAACATCGCCACTAGATCAAGAGAAATTTGACGAAATCATTACATAAGAACATAAAAGACTACAGAGGACCCTAAGGACTACACTAGTCAATTCCATGTCCATTACCACCTGTCATCACCACCCATATTGTTGTCTTCATATCCTTTGTTCTGGCTGACTACAGGAGACTCAAATCAGCTCATTGGCTGCCGACTTTGTTTTTCTTTACACGAGTAGAATGAGCTGACGGCTGACAGAATGATATTTCTAAAGTAAGACGTTCTGTGGACTTTGTCTTTACAATCATAATTTATCAAAATAATTATTTATCAATCTTTTATTATTCATTTATTTATACTTTACTTATTTACATATTTCTATCTCCTTTTATTTTGTTACTATCTATTTATCTATTTATATATTTACGTATATAGTTTTTTATCTTTATTTAATTGTCTATTTATTCAAATGATTATTTTTATCTATTCTTGTCTATTTATGTATCTATCTAATTATTCATTGATGGATTGTTAGATTGCTTATTCATTTATCCATTTTTATTTATCTATATTTACATGCTAACTTTTATTTTTATCATTTATTCTCATTTGTCTTTTGTTTTTTATACATTTTTTCATGGATGTAGTTTTTTATTTCTATTTTTTTATTATCGTAATTATTATTATTTTTCACTTATATATTTATTTAATAATTAAGCCCATTTTTTCGCCAGGCGATTCTATTCCTGTCTGTGAAGCTATAAAGCTTAAGCTGTACTCAATTTGATTAATTTTATTTCGACCTTAGTCAGGGTGAATAAAAAACGAATTTCTAATTCCTTACATAAAGTTAATTATAGGCGATTAAAATTGATAACAGTTCAGAGAGAGAGAGAGAGAGAGAGAGAGAGAGAGAGAGAGAGAGAGAGAGAGAGAGAGAGAGAGAGAGAGAGAGAGAGAGAGAGAGAGAGAGAGAGAGAGAGAGAGAGAGAGAGAGAGAGAGAGAGAGAGAGAGAGAAAGAGAGAGGGAGAGAGAGAGAGAGAGAGATCGCCATTAAACCTTTAGGTTTGGTTATTAAACCAGAAATTGAAAAGGTTTTAGAGGTCATTTAGATAGAATGTGGTATGTAGAATTCACACACACACACACACACACACACACACACACACACACACACACACACACACACACACACACACACACACACACACACACACACACACACACACACACACACACACACACACGACTCGATGGTGCAGTTGATAGAGTTCCCGACCACCACTACGACGGCCCGGGTTCGAATTCCAACCAGGGCTGAAATAATTTCAGTATCGCTACGCTGCGGTCGTTACTCCAACTATCGTGAGCGGGGAGTAGGGTGTGTGTGTGCGTGTAAGATCACAGCATTACCCATAGATCGGTACTGTTGGCACAATTACTCCTTCATATAACCTCCTCTTAGCATCCATTTCCAGATGTCTTATTACACTTTTTAATCCACTAAGGCATTTACTCGCTTCTCTCAATCTACATTCTACCTCCACCCCCACTCCTCCCTTTCCTGCCACATTCGCACCCAAGTATCTAAAACTATCCACTTCTTCCAGTCTCTCACCCTTAATGCTCACTTCCAGCCTGCTGTCACTCTCTCCCCTTGTACATCTCATCACCTTATGATGCCCACATTTAACTTCAGCTTCCTTCTTTCACACACCTTCTCAGACTCTGTCGCTAACTTCCTCAATCCCTCCTCTGATCCTGCTACAAGCGCAGTGTCGTCAGCAAAAAACAACTGGCTTATTTCCTACTTTTCTCCATTCTCTTTAATCATCTCCAACCCCTGACCCACTACCCTTGCATTCACCTCTCACACCACCCCGTCCATGTATAGATTGAACAGCCAGGGCGACATAACACATCCCTGACGAAGTCCCACCTTTACCTCAAACCATTCACACTCTCCATTTCTAATCCTAACACAAGCTCTACTACTCTCGTAAAAACTCTTGACTGCTCTTAACAGCTTTCCTCCTATCCCATATGTCTGCAGTACCTCCCACAATGCCTTCCTGTCTACCCTGTCCTAAGCCTTTTCCAGATCCATAAAAGCCCCCAAAATATCCTTACCTTTTCCTATAGCGTTCTCACATATCTGTCTTACCACAAAAGTCTGATCTTCACAACCCCTACCTGTCCTAAAACCACACTGTTTCTCACCAATTACTCCCTCTGTTCCTCTCCTAATCCTCTCAATCAATACCCTCCCATAAGCCTTCCCGACTACACTCAACAAGCTGATCCCTCTGAAACTACTACACTCACACTTGTCCCCCTTTCCCTTATAAAGCGGAACTAAACAGGCACTCCTCCAGTCCTCCGGCACTCTACCCTCTCTTAAACAAACATTAAATAACTTCACCAGCCAGTCCACCATAACTATACCTCCTTTCTTTAGACATTCTGCATGGCATCCATCCAACCCAGGCGCCTTGCCTGCTCTCATCATCTTAACAGCTGCTTTCACTTCATCCTTCCCTATTTCTCCTCCCTTTTCCTCACTCATCACTCTCATTTTCTTAGCGCTTCCCACTGCAACTATCTTTCCCTCCCTATCCTCCTTCGCATTTAGGAACTCCCTAAGATACTCTGCTCACCTTCCTCTCACTGCCTTCTCTTCCATTGTCATCTCTCCATCTGTACCTTTTACCTTTTCTTCTATACTTGATTCGCCTCCCCTTCCTCTTTTAATTTCTTTCCAAAACCTCTTTTTATTACTTTCAAAATTTTCTGTCATAATCTTACCCCATTTCACATCTGCTCTCCTCTTTACTTCCTTTATCTTATGCTTAACTTCCCTTCTCCTTACTTTGTACCTCTCATACGATTCCCTCGTCCTAATTTATAGCCAATCTATGAATGCCTGTTTCTTCTCTTCTACACCCTTCTTTACTTCCTCATCCCACCACTTACTACTCCTCCTTCTATTTCATCCCGCCCTCCTTGTTCCACACACCATCTTTGCACACCTTATGACTCCCTCCTTGAACCATCCCCATTCCTCCTCACTCTTAGTTTTACTCTATCCTTCACTCCCTCCCACTCCTCTCTCAGCTTCTTCTTATACTTATTCTCCTTTTCTTTCTCATTTAAGCAGTTCACTCTAAGTACCTCCCTACCTTCTGCCCTTTTCCACCTATTCTCCACTCTCAATTTACCTTCTACCAGAAAATGATCTGATATTCCCCCACTCTCTCCCCTTAGAACATGTACATCCTTAACTCTTCCTACCATATGAGTGGCCCAAAAACGGAACCCTGAGGAACTACTCTCGTATCATTTTTCGACCTAGAAGTTTTGCTATTTAGAACAACTTCCTGTTTTCGATCGTTTAACCAATTACTAGTCCAAATTAATAGGCTACCACTTATTCCGTGCGAAGCAAATCTAGTAAGTATTCTTTCGTGGGGGACGGTATCAAAAGCTTTTGCAAAGTCTAGATATATTGTATCTATATTATTTCTCTTGTCTTAATTCGAGATGACTGTGATGTAGAATTTGCATAAGTTAGTCACGCAAGAACGTTTCCGTCTGAATCCATGCTGGCTATCATTTATCAGTTATTTTCTAAATGGTGTTCGATAGCATCTCTGATGATAGTTTTCATTTTCATAATTTTTTCTACGATTGAAGTCAAGCATACAGGCCTCTAGTTATTTGGTTTCTTTTTGTCACCTTTTTTTAATATGGGACTAACGTTGGCTATCTTCCATTCTTTTGGGACATCTCCGGATATGATGGACTTCTTGAGAATGATTTCCAATGGAACAACAATCTCATTTTTCATTTCCTTTAAGATTCTTGGACGCCAACCGTCAGGCCCTGGTGTTTTATTAACTTTGATTATCTATACACCTTTTGATTTTTTCTTTTTTTATATTTACCGTAGTAAGTTCACCCTAGACTTTTTACAGGTTTCAGTTTAGAGTTCAATGTGAGGTGTTTCGTTTACGAATACTGAGCTAAAATAGTTGTTTAAAATAGCACACATTCCTTCATTTGAATATTCAAGTTGACCGTCAGCAGGTAATAGTGAACCAATGTGATTCCTAATAACCTTTTTATCTCTAATGTAACTATAAAATTATTTGGGATCCTCTTTTGGATTTATCAGCGATATTCATTTCGTATTGTTGGTTTCGTTTTTTTATTGTCTTTTTTTAAATCTCTCTGTATTATTACGTATCTTTGATAGTCATTAGGTGCACCCGAGCACTTGTAATAAG
>NC_134800.1:48569344-48576844 GCF_046742065.1 Oratosquilla oratoria
TAATCACCTAAAGCCAGTTTTATGATAGACCATTTCATTCGCTAACCCTCTCCACTCCTTCCCCCCTTCCCCCCACTTCCCCCCCTCCCCCACTCTCCTCTGACACTCTCGCCCCCCTTAGCATCCCGACCCATCTCCCTTCCTCTCTTACCTGAGTCTTCCCCCCTCCCCCCTCCCTTCCTCCCTCCTCCCCCTCCATCTCTCCAACAAGCTTCTCTCTCGTCCCCCTCACCTCCATCTCCCCATATCTCCCTCCATTCCCCCCCTCCCAGCAAACTTTCTACCTTACTCGTCTCCCCCTCCCCCTCCATCTCTCAAACAAATTTGTTTTCTTTTCCTATCTCTCTCTCCCTCCCTCTCTCTCTCTCTCTCTCTCTCTCTCTCTCTCTCTCTCTCTCTCTCTCTCTCTCTTATCTCTCTCTCCCTGCCTCGCTCTCTCTCTCTCTCTCTCACCCCCTCTCCCTCTCTCTCTCTCTCTCTCGCTCTCTCTCTCTCTCTCTCTCTCTCTCCTTGTCTCTCTCTCTCTCTCCCTCCCTCCCTCCCTCCCTCCCTCTCTCTCTCCCCCCCTCTCTCTCTCTCTCTCTCTCTCTCTCTCTCTCTCTCTCTCTCTCTCTCTCTCTCTCTCTCTCTCTCTCTATATATATATATATATATATATATATATATATATACTGTATATCTCCCTCCCTCTCTCTCTCTCTTTCTCTCTGTCTCTCTGTGACTCTCTCTCTCTCTCCCTCTCTCTATCCCCCTCCCTCTCTGCTTTTCTCTTTCTCTCTCTTCCTCTCTCATTTTATCTCTCTGTCTATACCTCTCTCCTCCTCTCTCTATCTCTCTCTCTCTCTATCTATCTATTTTTCTCTCTTTTTTTCTTTCTCTCCCTTTCTCTCTTCACACCATCTCTCTCCCTCTCCCTATCTCTCTGCCTCTCTCCCCCTCCCTCTCTCCCTTCCCCCCTTCTCTCTCTCTCTCTCTCTCTCTCTCTCTCTCTCTCTCTCTCTCTCTCTCTCTCTCTCTCTCTCTCTCTCTCTCTCTCTCTCTCTCTCTCTCTCTCTCTCTTCTTTCTGTCTCTCTCTCTCTGCCCCCAAACAAATATCCTATTTCATTTCTTCCTCCTATCCCTTACCTCCTTTTGCCCTCCTCCCTCCATCCCTTACCTCCTTTTCCCTCCCTTCCTTCCTCCTTCTTCCCTCCTGAAGACTACTTCCATGCATCTCTCCCTCCCCGTCTCAGGCCTTCCTCTAGAGTAGCCTCCTCTCCCTCCCTCCCTTCTCCTTTCACTTCTGTCCGGAAGATTTCTTTTCTGAAATCCGAACGAGTTTTGATTTCAGGCCTTTTTGGACTGATACTAACCCTTAAAAAAAAAAAAAAAAAAAAAAAAAAAAAAAAAAAAAAATATATATATTATATATATATATATATAGATATATATATATACTGTATATATATATATAAATATATATATGTTTAAATATATATTTACATATATATAAATATTTATACATATATGCATATACATATATATATATATATATATATATATATATACTGTATATACATATACATATATATGTATATACATATATATATAATATATATATAATATATGTATGTATATGTATGTATATATATATATATATATATATATGTATATATATAATATATGTATGTATATATATATGTATATATATATATATATATGATATAATATATACTATATGTATATATATATGTATGTATGTATTATATACATATACATTTATATGTAGATATATATATATATGCATATATATATATATATATGTATGTACATATATATATATATTTATATATATATATATATATATATATATATATATATATATATATATATAATTCTAATAATACTAGGTATAGTGATAATGATAATAGTGATAATAATAATAAGAACAATGCCAAAAAAGATAAGATTATAATAACGATATTGTTAATAATAAAAATATTCGGCTTAAAAAAAAGTCGGAAAAAAAAGAGAGAAAATAATAAGAATAAAAATAATAGCAATAATGATATTAATAATGGTACTTATAATAACAAATAAATAAAAATAAAAATCTTCGCAAAAATTAAATATCTTTGGCGACCTCTGACCTGTCGCCAGGCCATTTCATTCAATTGGAGACAACTCCATCCTAAGCGACAAAGTTAAGACTCCACTTTCTACTCCACTCCTCCTGTACTCCATCTGTTCCTCTTTCTCCTCGTCTTCTTCCACATTCGTGTCTTCTTCTTGTTCCTCTTCCTCTTCGTCCCTCTCCGTATTTTTGCTCTCATCTTCCTCCTCCTCCTCCTCCTCCTTACCCCCTCCTCCTCCTCCTCCTCCCCTTCTCTTCCTTCTTATTCCCCTTTTCATCTTCCTCCTCTCTTCCTCCTCCTACTTCTTTTCCCCTCCTCCTTCTTCTCCTCTTCCACTCCACCTTTTCCTCCTTTCCCTCATCTTCCTTCTTATTCCCCTTTTCATCTTCCTCCTTCTTATTCCCCTTTTCATCTTCCTCCTTCTTACTCCTCCTCCTCCTCCTCCTCCTCTTCTCCCACTCCTCCTCTTCCTCCTCCTCTTCTCTTCTTACTTATTCCCCTTTTCACCTTCCTACTTCTTCCTCCTCCTCCTCTTTCTCCTTCTCCCCTTCTTCTCCTCCTCATCCTCTCCCACTCCCCTCTTCCTCCTCTCCTTCCTCCCCTCATCTGCCTCACCCTCCTCTTCCCCTCCTCTTCTTACTTTCACCTTTTCATCTTCCTCCTCTTCCTCCTCCTTATTACTTTATTCCTTCTCCTCCTCCTCCCCATTCTTCGCTCTATCCGAAGACATCTTCGTTTTGTCCACAGACTTCTTGTCTTTGTCCGAAGACATCTTGGTTTTGTTCGTAGACGTCTTCACCAGCTCCCCCATAATCAAAAGTCTTCCATTCATTGTTGATATCTTATCTCTTTTATTGCCTCTCCTCCTCCTTCTCCTCCTCCTCTTCCTCCTCTTCCTCCTCTTCTTTCTCCTCCTCCTCCTACTCCTCTTCCTTCTCTTCCTTCTCCGCTCCCTCCACCTCCTCTTCCGCCTTCTCTTCCTCCTCCTTCTCTTCCTCCTCCCCTTCCTTCTCCTCCTCCTCCTCTTCCTTCTTCTTCTTCCTTCTCCCCTCCCTCCACATCCTCTTCCGCCTTCTCTTCCTCTTCCTCCTCTTCCTCCTCTCCGCTTCTCTTCCCTTCCCTTTTTGTTCTGGCTTCCTTACCGCCTTCCATTTTTACTTTTATTTTTAATTCCTTATTTTTTTATTCTTTATTTTTCTTTTTTCTCCTCTTCCTTCTCCTCCTCCACCTCCACCTCCTCATAATCATTACTACTCCGCTCTTCTTTCCTTTTTCTCCTCCTCCTCCTCCTCCTTCTCCTCCTTCTCCTCCATCTCCTCCTTCTCTCCACCTTTCCCAAATATCCTCCCCACCTTTTTCCATATACACCTAACATACCTTTCACACCCTCTGCCTCCTTCTCCCCCTCCCTCCCTCCCTCCCTACCTCCCTCCCTCCCTCTCCCCCTCCCTCCCTCATCCTCCCAACTTTTACCATTGCTTGAGGCCTTCACCTCCATCTCTTGTCCACCTCCTCCTCCTCCTCCTCCTCCTCCTCCAACACTTCCCTCCTCCCTCTTCCTTCTCTCCCTCCTTCTCCTTCCTCCTCTCTCCCTCCTCCTTCCTCTCCCTACTCTTCTTCCCTTTCTTCTCCTTCTCCTTCATCTCTTGCTCATCCTCCTTCCTCCCGTCTCCCTCCTCCTTCCTCTCTCTATTCTCCTCCCATTCTCTTCTTTCTTCTCTTTCCCCTTCTTCCCCCTTCCTCTTTCTCCTTCTTCCCCTCTTCCTCTTTCCCTTTCTCTTCCTTCTTCTCTTTACCCTCTTCCTCTTTCCCTTCCTCTTTTCCCTTCTTTCCTCTCCTCTTACTACTTCCTCTTCACTCTCTCTTCTGCTCTCTTCCTTCTCCCTATCTTCTCTCTTCTTCCCTTTCTCCCCTCTCTCTCTCCCTTCCCCACTCTTCCTCCTCCTCCTCCTCCTCCTCCTTTCTTACCATTTACTCTTCCCCCTCATTCTACCTTACTTCTCACTCTTTTTCTTCCCTTCCCTTCTTTCCCTCATCTTCTCCTCCTTCCCCTCCCCCTCCTTCTTCCTCATCTTCTTCCCTTCCTTCTTTCCCTCTTTCCCTCCTCCCTCTCCTTCTTTCTCATCTTCTCCCCTTACTTCTTTCCCTCATCTCCTCCTTCCCCTCCTTCTTCCTCACCATCTCCCCTTCCTTCTTTCCCTCATCTCCTCCTTCTTCCTTATCTCTTCCCCTTCTTTCTTTTCCTTAACCCCTCCCTTTTCTTCTCCTCCTCCTTCTCCCTCTTTTCCTCTCCTTCTTCCTCATTTTCTATTCCTTCTTCCCCCATCTTCTCCCCCTCCTTCTCCCTATTCTTCCTTTCCTTCTTCTCCTTCTTCTCCCCTCCCATGTTATTCTACCCCCTTCTTTCCCCCCCCTCTGGGCGAGCTAAGTACTTGGTAAGTAGGCTAGGGCAGCTGTGGACTCTTTATGACTGCCATTTGCCAAAAGCCTCACGTGTTTTGGGGGGAGGGGGGGTTCCCCCCAGCAGAGGACCTCACTGCTGGACAGGGAGGGCCCCTGGGGGTGGGAGGTGGGAGGTGGGGGGCGGGGGGGAAACCCTTCGGAGGGGGGGGGAGATGGTTGCGGGGGACCTCTACGCTGAAGAGGAGGTATTCTTTGAGGGGGGAGATCTTTTGGGGGGGAATTCGTGGGGGGAAGGCCTTCCAAATGGGGGCTGATGGTAGCTCCTGTTGGTGGCTGGCAAGGGGGCTGTGAGTGGTGGCTTTAGGCTCATAAGAGCTTTTGGTAATGACTGGTGGATAGTGGTGGATGGAATGTAGGCGGCTTCTGGTGGGTGGCTTCTGGTGGATGGTATGTGGGTGGATTCTGGTGGATGGTATGTGGGTGGCTTCTGGTGGATGGTATGTGGGTGGCTTTTGGCTTCTTGTGGCGGCTGTGGTTAGTAAGCGAGGCTTTTGGTGGCTGTGGTAGACGGCTGTGGTCAAAGGTAGAGAATAATATGGCATGTTATTGACTATTTCATAATATCAATTTGATGTGATTGATTGGTGTGCATAGTAGAGATGGAGTGATTGATGAAGAACAGAATTCCATTCAAATCTCTTGGTTCATTTCATGGATTTAGAACTCTGTTCTGCATGTCGTCGGGTGATTTTATTCAACTGAAGAGACCTTCCCCCCCCATCACCCGCAGGGGGATGTTTAGTCCTTAAATTAACTCGTAGATTAATTGGAGACGAATTGTCTTTTTTTTTTTTTTTTGTAAATGATCAAGAGAGAGAAATTGATATCATCCCGGCTGTGAGACACAGGGGGAGGGGGAGCGGGGGAGAAGAGAGGGGGGAGATGGAGGGGAGAAGGGGAGAAGAGAAAAGAAGACAAGTGGAAGAGATGAGGAGAAGAGGACAAGAGAAGGAGAGCGGGGGAGAGGGAGGAGGGGAGATGGGTAGGGAGGAGGAGAGGTGGTGAGGGGGAAAGGTGGGAGAGGGGGAGGAAGAGGAGAATATAACATAAGAACATAAGAATAAAGGAGACTGCAAGAGACCATAAGGCCTACACTAGGCAGCTCCGTATCCATCACCACCTGTCATCCCCATCCATAAAGTTGTCTAATCGTTTTTTAAAACAACTGATAGTTTCAGCGCTTACTACATGGTTACTAAGTTTATTCCATTCATCGACCACCCTATTAGTAAACCAATTCTTGCCTATTTCCTTCTTAAATCTAAATTTGTCCAGTTTATATCCATTACTGCGAGTCCTGCCCTGTTATTCTATTATGATGACCTTGTTTGCTTCACCCTTGTTATAGCCTTTGATCCACTTGAACACTTCTATTAGATCACCCCGCACTCTACATCTTTCCAGAGAGTGTAAGTTTAGGTGCCTAAGCCTTTCTTCGTAAGGCAAATTTCCGAGTCCATGTATCATTTTGGTCATTCTTCTCTGTACTGATTCTAGTGAATTGATGTCCATTTTGTAGGACGGAGACCAAAACTGTACCGCATAGTCAAGGATGGGTCTAACTATCGCTAGATAGAGTTTAATAATTACCTCTGCACTTCTATTCGTTACCGTCCTAGCAATGAAGCCTAATGCACTGTTAGCTTTATTTCTGGCGCTAATGCACTGCTTCCTAGTTTTGAGGTCCGGACTCACCAGAACACCCAAGTCCCTCTCGCACTCAGATTTTTCTAAAAACGTGTTATCTAAATTGTATCTATTTTCGGGGTTGTGTAGCCCTACGTTTAACACGCTACACTTAGAGATATTGAAGTTCATTTGCCATTTCACCGACCATGTTAACAACTTATTAAGATCATCCTGCAGAATCTCTGCGTCGTCTCCTGACCTAATTAGGCGTCCTATTTTAGTGTCGTCCGCAAACTTACTAACATCACTATTTATCCCATCGTCTAAGTCGTTTATGTACATAATGAACAACAAGGGACCCAAAACCGAGCCCTGGGGGACCCCGCTAGTAACATTGCCCCACCTAGATTTTATTCCATTTATGGTGACCCGCTGTTTTCTGTTACTAACCCAAGCTCTAATCCATTCTAACACTTTTCCTCCTATGCCATGGGCTTTGATTTTATTTAGTAGTCTCCGGTGTGGTACCTTGTCGAACGCTTTGCTAAAGTCAAGGTAAATAACATCGTAATTTTCATTGTTATCTGACGCCTTATATACTTTAGTGTAAAAGGATAGAAGATTAGTCACACATGACTTACCCTTGGAGAAACCATGCTGTGAATCACGAATTAAATTATGCCCTTCGATGTGTTCTCTGAGTCTATTTACTATTATTGATTCAAGCATTTTTCCTATAACCGATGTCAAACTGATTGGCCTGTAGTTGCATATAGACGATCTATCTCCCTTCTTAAAAACAGGAACAACGTTTGCCTGCCTCCAAGCAGTTGGAACAAAACCAGTGTCTACCGATTTATTGAATATTTCAGTTAACTGGTAGCAGATTTCAAATTTACACTCCTTAAGCATTCTTGGAAAAATTTCGTCTGGACCCGGAGAGAGAGCGGGATAAGAAGAAAGGTGGGAGAAGGGGAAGGGTGGGAGAGGGAGAGAAGGGTGAGAGGGGGAAAGGGAGAAGGGCAGGAGAGGTAGGAAGAGAGGGGGTGAGGGGAAAGGTTGGAGGAGGGAGAGGAGGGGGAGAAGGAGAGGAGGGGGAGAGGGAGAGGAAGGGGAGAAGGAGAGGAGGGGAGAGGGAGAGGAGGGGGGAAGGGAGAAACGTGGAAGAGATAGTAGGAAGAGGAGGAGGAAGAGGAGGAAGAGGAGAAAGAGGAGGAGGAGGGGGAGAGGAGGAGGAGGAGGAGGGGGAGAGGAGGAGGGGGAGAGGAGGAGGGGAAGGGAAGGGGGGAAGAG